>NC_134017.1:36987635-37037635 GCF_040712315.1 Castanea sativa
ATTTAGAGATTTGATCGACTTAATTGGGAGTGATTTATGGCTTGAATAAATGGCCGATTGACTTTCCAGCACTGTATCAGTTAAGGCAGATTTTTTCCTATTTTGGATCTGCTAATTTCAGACTAAATGAGCTTTTATTTAGGGTTTTATTATTTAGTACGTTTTTTAGGTATTTTCCTTGTTTTTAGGTGCATTTAATGCTTTTTAGGTCAAACTTGATTCCTGATATGGTAAGGTATCAATTAGGAGTTATTTCAGAATATATTTTCTTGTCTGTCAAGTTTTGTGGAGTCCTTAAATAGGCTCTGAAGTCTGTAAACGTTTTTTAGAGAATATTGTTGAATAAAATTCAGAAAAGGTGAGGCTTTGCTCTCTTTTGGTTCTTCAAGAACTGTGAACTTATCAAGGATTCTTCCTTGTGGCGTTCAAACTTTATACCTTTGGTTCGTGATTCTTTATAATCATTGGGTCAAGGTCAACTTATACATTTGGTTCGCGTTTCTCTTATAAACGTTGGGTCAGGGTTTCTATCATAAATCTGATTTTTAGCTTTCCTGGGTTAAATATTCCAATATTTTTGTTGGGTCTCAAAGCGTGTCGATTGAGGTTCGCATCAATCTACCCTAGAAATGGGTTGGATCTATTGAGTGAGATCCTAGAGACAGGGCTGGGCTGGGTATGAGTCGATCAGATGCAGGGAAGCCCAGGCAATCCGTTCCTATCAATCATTCATTAGGAAGCAGTGGAAGAAAGAATCATCTTTTGAAATCTCATTGTTGAAGGCGTAGAGAGGGCTGAAAAAAGATAGGAGATTTTTTATAGACCATACCGATCTCGCTCCCGCAACAACCACTCCACCACAAACCACTAGTCTTACACAACCAGACCCACTAAGCAAACCCATACCCATAAACCCACCATTGCCAACACACCCACCACCTTGCCAAACCAACCACCACGACAACAACCTACCTCACTTTGGTACCCATCCAAAACTGAAACCCATTCCAAAGCTGAAACCTACCCAAAACTAAAACTCAGCCGATTTGATGGGGTTTGTCTTTGATGATGCACGAATATTGTCAGTGAGTTGTAGGCTCCAGATCACACCAATGTGGACCTGTGGAATAAGAACAAAAGGACCAAACAAAAGGCACCAGTGTGGTACCAGCCAAAAACCCTCCAAAGGTCAAGTCAATAAATGAGAAATCTTTAAGAACTCTATAGTGAGAGAGCTAGGTATTTTCTGCATACTTGAAAAAAAAAAAAAAAAAAAAAGGAGGTTTAGTGCTTATATAGTGGCAAGTGGTGAACCAAGATCCCTCAGAAGTAAGGATTTTTCCTTGTAGAAGAGATCTGGTACTAGGGTTTCCATTATTCTAAGATGTCTTTCCATATGGGGAAGATGTGGGAATGCAAATAGAGCCTTTGCGCATGATATGCAAGACATTTCCATATGTGAGTTTTTGTGAGAGCCAAGCAAGACCACGTAGGACATGTTAGCTGTTCCATCTCATCAACCTTATGGTCACCCGTCACCTCAAGTTCACCCGTTGGTTTGGTGGGAGACGTATCCGTCAGTTTATTAAGAGTACGTCACCTCTATTATTTTCTCTGTCATCTTTTATGAAGCTAATGGTCTCATAGAGGTCGTCTGTTCTCCTAGCCTTCTGCTTATAGGTCAACTACTTTTGTCGAAAATACCCCTATCTGTAACAACCCAAGGAAAAGCGCTAGCCACAACTGTGCTATACCTCAAAAGGACTAGTCATAATTGAAGCTCCTTGTAGTTGTTATTAAAGCCTAGATCTACCCAGTAAATACCCGATATGGGACTCATCACACACCCACACACATCACCCAATCAATCAAATTGGAGATGCCCCCTACTCTGAGGTCCCATCGGCAGTAGTTGACAAGCCTTGGAGTAATATGGGTATTTATGACCATTAATTATAGTTTCATTGAAGAAAGTGTCATTAAACGGCATAGGCAATCCTAGGTTTAAATGTTAGGTGACACGTGGCACCTGTTGGTTGGCCTCATTTCTAATTAATGGTGTCCTTTTGTATACCGTGCTTCTACGCTTTATAAATAGTTCCTCCCCCTCTAGTTATTCTCCTTACTTTGCTTTTCATTCATTGAGAGCTTTAAGGCAAAAGTGATTGTGTCGCACCATTGTTCACAAGCAATCGTCACCGTACTACCTCGCTGTCTTTGAGGAGCCTGTCACTTTGAGCCGTCGTCCACTCTTCGTATGTTTCCTTACCTCATCCTTTGTTATTTTTCATTTATTTTCCTAGTTGATTGTTACTTGCTTAGAGACCCATCAAATAGGTTCTTAGAATACCTCTGTCACTTGTAGGTGAATAGATGTCAAGTGATAAAGAAGCGACAAGTGAACAATTGTCCTCAGTTTGTGAGGGTGCGGGCTACGATGAGGTCTATTCATCAGGCTGTGAGCCCGAGGAGGATGTAAACTGGTCCCTTGAGGGGTTGGCCTATGTGCCGATAAAGGTGATTCTACCTAGGATACTATCATCTCTACTACAACCCTTTCTTTCTTCGATGTTTAGGGCCTACAAGTGATCATCCATTTCCAACATGGCAATGTAGCATTCGCGGGTGGCCATTTTATCCCCTTGTGCTTCCCCTACCCCATATTCTGTTGAGAACTTCACCAACAGGTGGTATGTGGATGTTGCTGCTCTCCATGCATTAAGTGTAGGTTGACCAATTATGGCATTGTATGTAAAGGATCAGTCGACAACTAGGAAACTAACTTCCTTAATGAGCTGCTTAAGGTATGTTCTAATGGTTACCGGCATGGTAATGGTATCCATGGGGAAAACCTTGGTGCTGCTGAATCCAACTAATGGGGTATCGGAAGGTGTGAGGCTCTCCTTGTCAATTCTCATTTACTGGAATGCAAGGTAGTAGAGGATGTCTACTGAGCTTCCATTGTCCACTAGCACCCGTCAGGTATTGAAGTTTGCCATCGATAAGCTGATAACCAAGGCGTCTTCATGAGGGTGGTGTAGCTGTCTAGCATCCTCTTCTATGAAACTAATGGCAGGGTTGTCGACCTTGGTTGCTTTAGGAGGTCTTCTAGAAATTTGGACGCTCTGCACCATTCGTAAGTACATCTTCCTTGCCTTCTTAAAGGATCCCTCCATTGTGTTGCCTCCTACGATCACCCTTATTTCTTTGAGCGGGGCTCTGGGTCTTTCTTCGACTCATCGGTTGTGTTCGGGGTCCTTTGGCGGGTTTTCTTCGCCCCTGATAAACCACTATAACTTTCACTGCTTGATGAGGGTTTCAATCTGCTGTTTGAGGTACATTCAAAAGTGTCATGCCCATGGTCCTAGTGGAAGCAATAGTACTTGTTCATGGGCTTCTTGTTTAGGTTGCCCTTCAGTTTATCCAGCCATGTTAACGCTACATAGTCCTTTATCTGCATGAGGACTTGATTTAGCAAGGTATTCAAAGGAGTAAATATCGTCATCCTCCGCGGCTAAGGCCTTGGTCTCCTGTCGTCGCTTCGGTCACTTGTTCAGGCCGACTTCCTTCCTCTGTTTGGACAAGGGTCGTCCTGTCTTTCTCTCTTCTTTGGTCTATGCCCCCTGGCGATCATTGTGGCTTCAACATTCATTTATTTCATGGCCTTGTATAGCATTTGTGCCATCGTCTTAGGGTCGTTTTTGTAGATAGAGAAAAGAAATTCTCCTAGCTGTAACCCACTGGTGAATGCAGTGACGAAGGCTTTGTCATCAGCTTCGTCAATCAAGAGAGTCTTTTTGTTGAAACTGGTCACATATGATCTTAGGCTCTCATCTTCCCGCTGCTGAAGACCTCTTGTGTCTTTGCCCCCCCCCCCTAATAAAGTGCGTGAAAAAGTGTCTGCTCGACTCCTTAAAGGTAGAGATGGTGTTTGAGGTGAGCTTGCTGAACCATACCCTCGCCAGCCCCTTGAGTGTGGTAGGGAAGGCTCGGCACATAATTTCATCTAAAACTCTTTATAGGTGTGTGAGGGTTTTGAATGACTCTTGATTGTCAAGCAAGTCCCTTGACCCATCATATGCTTCTACCTATGGCATCCGAAATTTCGTTGGGAGAGAAAAGAAAGTCACCTGGGTAGTGAATGGGGTGTCCCTCCGATGGACCAACTCATCTAGGTTGGTGGATACCCGTCCTCTCATGGCGTTCATCATCATATATATCTTCTCCTTCATCATCTACATGTCTTGGGCCATGCGAAGCACATTGGTTTCCATCTCGGATGGGCAGCTAGTATCTTCCATTCTGTCCCTCCTACTGGGGACGTTACTCTCTTCTTGGTCTTCTCTCTCTTGTTTGTCTCCTATCGGTAGGTGGCTTTCATGTTCGTCAATATCTCGCTCGCCGTGTTGGCCTTCTTGGCGTTGCTTGTTCCTTTGGTTCAACTGTTGCTCCAACTCCTGATTGCGCTATGTGAGTCACTCTACCGCTGCAGCCAAGGTTTGCACCTGTCTTTCCAAGGCGTTAGTGGGATTCCCTGTTTCCTAGGTAATGGTAGCCATTGAATGTGTTTGGACCATGCAACTCTGCGTGTGGCACAATCATTGGTTTCCCACTGACGGTGCCAACTGATGATGCATGAAAATCATCAGTGAGTTGTAAGCTCCAAATCACATCAATGTGTACCTGTGGAATAAGAACAAAAGGACCAAACAGAAGGCACCAATGTGGTATTGACTAAAAACCCTCCGAAAGTCAAGTCAATGAATGAGAAGTCTCTAAGAACTCTGTAGTGAGAAAGCTAGGGATTTTCTGCGTACCTGGAAAAAAAAAATAAAAAAAAAGAGGTCTAGTGCTTATATAGTGGCAAGTAGCGAACCAAGATCCCTCAGAAGTAGGGATCTTTCCTTGTAGAGGAGATCTGGTGTTAGGGTTTTCGAGATTCTAGGATGTCTTTCCATATGGGGAAGATGTGGGAACATAAATAGGGCCTTCGTGCATGATATGCATGACATTTTCATATGTGAATATTCATGAGGGCCAAGCAAGACCGCATGGGACCCGTTAGAATTTCCATCCCGTCGACCTTAGGGTCACCCGTCACCTCAGGTTCACCCAAAACCTCCGTTAGTTCCTCCATCATCTTTTAAGAAGCCGACGGTCTCATTGAGGTCGTCTGTTCTCCTAGCCTTTTGCTTATAGGTCAACTACTTTTGTCGAAAATACCCCTATCAATCTCCATGCTAATCTAAGAGAGAGAGAGAGAGAGAGAGAGAGAGAGAGAGAGAGGGGAAGGAAGTGTTGATGGGTATTGGGTTTGAAAAGGAGAGAGTAGAACGAAAGACCGAGTAGGAAGAGAGAGAAAGATAAATGAAATATGAGAGAGAGAGAAAGATAAATGAAATATGAGAGAGAGAGAGAGAGAGAGAGGGGGGGGGGGAGAGAGAGAAGAAGAATCAGCAAATAAATATCTATTATTTTATTATACTATCCTGCTACAATGTCATCTTATATATAAGATAATACTGTAATAAGATTGTAAAATTTGTTACAATTACACGACTGAATAATACTTGTTTTTTGTACTTTGATACTAAAGTATAACTTATTCTGACTTTTAGAAGTCTGGATACTGATATTCAAAACCTCCAATGCTTTATAAGAAAGATCCAAAGCACATCTTATCTTATTACTGTGACGGAACAAGGCTGGGTGGGCCTGCAAAAAGCCATAATGTTGATTAATTTTCATTATTTTTCCAATGAATTTCTTTGTTTAGCCAGTTTTTGTTTTTTAGTGCGATCTAACTGTCTGTTTGAGAGCTTGCATTATTAAAATCCTTGTTCATTGCAATCTTATAGAAACTTTTGAAAGCTGATGCTGCTGATCCTCTTTGGAAGATCCCAAATGCCAACAACCAATCTTTGATTTACCACCAGACAGTATTGAATTCAACAGCTGAAGCTTTCGTACAATATTATGCGAACACGTATCCAGTTTAGACACATATGGATTGAGCCAAACCAAATCCCAATTCAACAGCCATCACACAAGATAGATAACGTACGAATGACAACTAACAAGTCATCAACTACCAAGTACCAACCAGTCATTTTCAATTTCTCATCCCCAAATAAACCCAATAATCTGTCCACTGGATAGAATTATTTTTATGTTCAATTTCACAACCAGTCGAGTAATAGGATTACGAGGATTATGAGTAGTCTACACAAAGTGGTAAGTTGAAAGAATAGAAAATATTTACTCATAATTACATAAATCAACGTATTGTGAAATTGATTGTACGAGTGGTTGTGTTTTAAGAATTATTTAAGAGTGTTAAATAGGTAGGTTTAGAGTGGGCACAATTAAATTTGGTACACAAAACTTATTTACCCATTTATTGTCTATTTAAATAAATACTTCTAACTTAAACCCAACCCAACCTAATTATTATGATTTACGGTAACCCACCCAATTACCCAATAATTAAAATTACCTAAATGCTCCTAAAACTTGAAAATGACCAAAATACTCCTAAAATTCTTTAAAATTGTCAAAACACCACTTAAACCTAAAAGAAGACCAAATATGCTCAAAAACCAATAAAAATTACCAAAATACCCACTGAAACTTAAAAAATCACCAAAATACCCTTGAAACCTAAAAATTGACCGAAATACCCCCTTAAACCTTAAATTGACCAAAATACCCTTGAAACCTAAAAGTGACCAAACTACCTTATAAACCTAAGGATTGATCAAAATATTCCCGAAACCTAAAAAATGATCAAAATACCCTCGAAACCTATAAAATGACTGAAATACCCCCAAAACCTAAAAGGTGACCAAAATACTCCTGAAACCTAAATACTACTGAAATACCTCCTAAAAAATTACTCCTAAAACGTAAAAATTAACCAAAATACCACCGAAACCTAAAAATGACAAAATGCCCTTGAAACCTAAAAAATGACCAAAATACCCCCAAAACCTAAAAATGACAAAAATAACTCCAAAACCTAAAAAATTGACCAAAATACTTCTAAACCTAAAAAATGACCAAAATACTCCCTAAACCTAAAAAATGATCGAAATACCATCCGAAACCTACAAATGAACCAAAATACCACCTAAACTTGAAAAATGACCGAAATACCCTTGAAACCTAAAAATGACCCAAATATCCCCGAAACCTAAAAAATGACCCAAATACCCCTGGAACCTATAAAATGACAAAAATGCCTCTTAAACCTATAAAATGATAAAAGAAAAGCCACTTAAACCTATAAGATGATAAAAATACACCCTAAACCTAAACAATGACCGAAAATTCCTCCAAAATTAAAAAATGACCAAAATACCCCAAAACCTAAAAAATTACCAAAAAATCCCGAAAACCTAAAAATGATCGATATATCCCCGAAACCTAAAAATTAACAATACACCCCTATAACCTAAAAAAATTACTGACATTTCCTCGAAACCTACAAAATGACGGAAATACTTTTATAACCTTTAATTTGACAAAAATAACCTCAAAACATCCAAAATACCCAAACCTCTATTTTGGTAATTTTGGAGGCTTCGGGTGCATTTTGTTCATCTTATGGGTTTTGTGGCATTTTGGTCATTTTAGACATTTTGAGGAGTATTTTGGTTTTAGAAGTTTAAAGTTATTTTGGTCATTTTAGAGTTTTTATGGGTTTTTTTTTTGGTGGTAATTTTCTAGTTTTCGGGTTATTTCTGGTCATTTTAGATATTTTGAGTGTATTTTGGTCATTTAAAAGGTTTAGGGGTATTTTTTTCATTTCATAGGTTTGATGGTATTTCAGACATTTTTTAGGT
The DNA here is from genome assembly GCF_040712315.1 of Castanea sativa. NCBI lineage: Eukaryota > Viridiplantae > Streptophyta > Magnoliopsida > Fagales > Fagaceae > Castanea > Castanea sativa. The sequence goes on from NC_134017.1 coordinate 36,995,480, forward strand.
TTTAGGGATATTTTGGTCTTTTTAGGTTTCGGGGGGTATTTCGGTCATTTTTTCAGTTTAGGGGGTATTTTAGTTTTTTCTTAGGTTTCGGGGGTATTTTGGTCATTTGTTAATTTTAAAGGGGTATTTCAGTCATTATAAAGGTTTCGGTGGTATTTCATCATTTTTTATGTTTAGGGGGATATTTTGTTCATTTTTTAGGTTCGAGGATATTTTGGTCATTTTTTCGTTTTAGGAGGTATTTCGTTCATTATAAAGTTTTTGATGATATTTCGTCTTTTTTTTTTTTTATGTTTAGGGGGAATTTTGGTCATTTTTTTAGGTTTTGAGAGTATTTTGGTCATTTTATTAGTTTTAAGAGGTATTTTGATCATTTTTAGGTTTCGGGAGTATTTTGGTCATTTTTTATGTTTGGAGGGGTATTTCGGTCAGGTTTCAGGTGTCTTTCGATCATTTTTTAGGTTTTAGGAGTATTTTGGTCATTTTTTAGTTTTAGGAGGAATTTTTATCATTTTTTGGTTTTGGGGGGGTATTTTGGTCCTTTTTAGTTTTGGGGGGTATTTCGGTCATTTTTTAAGTTTTATGGGTATTTCGGTCATATTTAGGTTTTAGGGGTGTTTTGCTCATTTCTTAGATTTTAGGGTTTTTTAGTCATTTTTTAGGTTTTGGAGGTATTTTGGTCAGTTTTTATTTTGAGTAGGTATTTTGGTTATTTTTAGGTTTCGAGGGTATTTTGGTCATTTTTTAGGTTTCATGGGTATTTCGGTCAATTTCTAGGTTTTAGGGGGGTAATTCAATCATTTAATAGGTTTCAAGGGTATTTTGGTCATTTTTTAGCTTAGGGGTTTTTTTTAGTAAATTTTAGGTTTCGAGGGGTTATTTATGTCATTTTTAGGTTTAAGGGGATATTTTGGTAATTGTTTAGGTTTAATGGGTATTTTGGTTTGTTTAGTGGCTTTAGGGTATTTTAGAGTTGGGGGATTGGTAGAAATAATACTTGGTTCATAATTGGGTCTAATTGGGCACCCTGTTAAAATTCGATAAACATTAATGTTAACTAGATTTAATTGGGTTAATACCCATTTTACCTAATTAAAATTTTGGTGGATGTTGATGCCCACTTTGGCAAAAAATCTCAATAACAAGAAGAAACCCAACAATATAAAAGGGGTAATGAAGAAGAATTAGCAAAGTAAGAAAAACCATTGAGCCTGAATGGCAATAATAATGGTCCATAGGCCTATAAAGCAGTAAAAATGACCCCAAAGAAAGCAAACGGGCCTAGGATAGCTCAGAGAAGGAAGTAGTAAGTCCATGGGAATCATAAGATGTAGAAACCAAACAAAGGTGGGTCGGAGGAGCCCAAAGAAAGGAATTAGTAAAGGGGGCTTGGTGTAAAGGCCAACAAACCCTAAAAGCAAAGAATATAATAATTGGACTGGGAAAGCCTGATGGATTTAGCAAAAGCCCATGGGAATGTAAGAATGAAATGGGTCAAGAATGCCCAAATGAATGAAGCAGGTCAAGGATGCCAAGAGAAATAAAATGGGCCGAGGGAGCCCAAAATGATATGAAAACTGACTTAGTAGAAATGCTAGGCAACACAAACTAAGTGAAGAAATATACACAGCATGCCTAAAGGAGGCCCAGTAAGCACAGTTAAGTGATACCATGGCAGGAGCAATGTAGTGGCGTGGCAAAAGTGTTAGTTGACCCACAAACCAAAAGTAAAAGGAGACTGAGGCTGAATTGAAGAAGAAAGGGCCCATACCCAAGCAAGACCCAACCTAGAGAAGAAATGAGATGCAAAGAATGAAGCCCCAATGACTCATCCACGCCACAAAGGGTTCAAAATAAGTAGCAGAATGCGCTGCAAGACTAGACAAATCCTAGGCAATGACAAATGCATGAACACTATGTTAGGACATATGTGGAACTTGTTAGAAACATATGTTATGTAAATTAGCTAATCCTTTAACAAAACATACTTTACTTGTAATTGGGTAGATTTAGGATGGTTTAAGACTTCAAGAAACATGTTTTTCAAGTCAAGTCTTAAAGTCACGCAAGTCTGTTCAAATAACAAGTGAAGAAGTGTTGTTCATTAAAGCTCGACAGATGTCTCGACAGAACCTATCTATCGAGGTATAATGTTGAAACTCGACTGCAGCTCGATAGAAGTTGTATTTGTCGAGAATTATAGAATCAGGATTTCCAGATCTGATTACATGCATATCCAAGTTTATTTGTGTAGGGTTTCTTTTCTCACAACCCTAGACATATATAAAGATTATTATAAGGGCCGTTTCAGTGTTGCAAACATTTTTGTTGTATCCATACACACAGATTGTGACCGGAGATAGAAATTGCCCTAGTTCATATTTCTCTCTGTAGAAACTACTGCGTCTTTGCGCCAAGGGTTTTGTAACCAATGAGCTTCTTAATTTTCATGTTGATGAACTGAAGAACTTTGCAACCAACATCTTATTCAAGATTGGTGTGTTAGTCACATACTGGGATCTGTACGAAGGAATAAATCACGTACTGGGAATCGTGCATTGAAAGGAGAGATTGTCACTACATCACAAGTCCAATTGGGTATTGAGGTAAGGGTTCAACTGTAGGTTGGTATTAAGTACTGGGATTACTTTTACTTGTAACCACTTGTTTTGATAATTATGGATTTTCGGGAGTGGTGACCTTAAATTTACCCAGTGAGGTTTTGCCTCAGTGGTTTTTCCCATTCGTGAACAAATCACCTGTGTCAAATTTATTTTTTGCTGCATTTAGTTATTTGGTGATTTGTTTGTGCTACCACGCTATTGCATGTGTAATTCAATCTAATTAATTAACTTGGCTAATTAATTGATTAATTTACCAAAAGGGGTCAATACTTTTTTAGCATATCAAGTGGTATCAGAGCGGGCACACTCTAATTAGAATTAATCTTTGTTATGTGATCTATTGACCCCTGTTGTCATGGCTACAAACAGTGGGAAAAGATATTTTATTTCAAATACATCTTGTTTTTCTAATCTTTATTTGATTAAGTGTTTCAGAAAATGTAAGTCTAAAAGTTATTTGAAAGCTATATTGATGATTATTGAAAAAGGTCTTAGTATGACAAAGAAGAAACTAAACTGTCTTAGAATGAGTGAAACTTAAAGGTTTTATTCTCAAATGGCAGATGAGAGAGAAAAGCATTCCTACTGATTGTCATGCAAGCATAAGGTGTGCTTTATGATGAAATCTACATTTAAGGTGATGGACACATGTTTGTGGTACCTTGACAGTGGATGCTCACAACACATGACTAGAGACCGTTCTCTCTTTAAGATTTTCGAGCATAGGAAAGGTGGAAATGTCACTTTTGGTGATGGAAGCAAATCGTAGATAAAAGGGGAGGGAACCATCTCTCTACCTAGACTGCCAGAGAGTACAAGTGTGTTGTATGTAGAAGGTTTGAGAGTAAACTTGTTACGCATAAGTCAGATATGTGATCAAACTCTCTTTATCAAAAGGGAAAATGGCGAACTGAAATTTGCTTAAGTCTACGTTGATGATATCATCTTCTGGTCTACAAATGATGAACTTGCTCATAACTTTTCAAAGCTTGTGCAGGCTGAGTTTGAAATGAGCATGATTAGAGAGTTGAATCACTTCCTTGGATTGTAGATTCGTCAGGAAGAGTTAAGTATATTCATATCTCAATCTAAATATGCTAAAAATATTTTGAAAAAGTTTGGATTAGAATCTGCTAGTTCTGTTCGAACGCCCATGAGCCCAAATCTTAAACTCACAGTTGATTTGTTAGGCAAAAGTGTTGATTCTTCCCTATATAGAAGCATCATAGGTAGTCTTCTTTACCTTATTGATAGTAGACCTAACATTAGTTATAGTGTGGGAGTGTGTGCTAGATATCAGGCTAATTCCAAAGAGTCTCATATGACTTCTTTGAAAAGAATCATTAAATATGTCAAATCCACTGCCGATTTTAGAGTATGGTATAGCAAGGAAACCAATGATGTCTTAGTTGGGTATTCTGATGCAAACTGAGCTGTGAATGCTGATGATAAAAAAAAAAGTACTTCAGGGGGTTGCTTTTATGTGGGTAATAATCTTGTCTCCTAGATAAGTAAGAAGCAGAATTTCATCTCATTATCCACTGCTGAAGCTTAATACATCGTTGTCGGTAGCTGTTGCACCCAACTTCTGTGAATGCAAAAACTCCTCTTTGATTATGGTATTCGTCAAGAACATCTTACCATCTATTGTGACAATACCAGTGCCATCAACATCTTTAAAAATTCTGTTCAACATTCTTGAACAAAACATATAGAGATTCGACACCACTTCATTCGGGAGCTTGTCGAAGATGGCACACTCACTCTTAAGTTCATCCACACTGATGATCAGAAGGTTGATTTGTTCACTAAGCCTCTTAATAGCAAATGATTTGAATTCTTACGCCAAAACATTGGTGTAATCTCCCTGGAGTGATTTCTTCTCTTTCTCCTCCTTCCTCATGCATTTGCATCTAGTTTTATGCTTTGTTTGTCTAACATGTCTTTGTTTGTTTGTTTTTCAGTTTTGCTTTATTTGTTTTTCATAAAAAAATTAAAAAAAATTAGAAAAATAAAAAAATAGTGTGTTTATGTATATTGGTACTTGTGTACCCTGGATGGCCATTGAAACAATATTTTTAAAACTTTGTATCTCTTGTAACTTAGACGAGTATCTTAATGCACAACTAAGCAAGTGAGCTTTGTGGCTCGTGTTTATGATGAGTACGATTAAGTTTGTCTCTTTTACACTTAATACTCATATCACCATTTTTTATGGGAATGACTAGAAAGAGAAAGACATAAATAACCATCTCACCACTAAAGCCAGCCAATCATGTATAACATCTGTGTGCTTCGACATAGCAAAACTGTGATGTTTTTAGCTTACATAATTGGGTATTTCTTCTCTCTCTATATATGCCCATGCATGATATGTTCAAAAAGAAAATATGCAAAGAAATTCAAAAGAAAAAAGAATCAAAATGCTTTTAAATATGGTTGCAAGAATGTTTCTAGGAGATGTGGGAGTTATAGGATGTACTTCAAAGGTGATAGTCCCCATCAAGCAGTTATGATTGTGTGTGAGTGTATTTGATTCTCTCATATCTCAAATTGTCATAACATGAGAAACTTGTGCAATCTTGCTATGGTTTTCACACACAACACACAAAAACTTCTTTGCTACTTTTGATACATGTATGGGTACAATATGATTTGACAATCATAGGGAATATATGTGTTAATGTATACTCACTAAACTGTCTTGACTTGTTTTTTAAATATAAAATTGGTTAGACTTGTTTAGTGTGTCTGTGTTTTGGATCTTGAATGCTTTGTATTTATGTTGAGGGATGTTTTGAAAGCTTAATATGTTTATTGGCTCTATGATTGCGCAGCTTGCTTGTTGCATTCATCTCTGTGTTTTTTCTCCTTGAAAAACTCATTTTCTTCAAGTTCAGCAGTTTTCTCAACAGATCTCGACGAATTTCTCTTCTATCAAGCTTTCTCTTTTCTGTCTCGATAGCATCTCGATAGATCTTTGATCCATCAAGATTTTTGGGGTTTTTCTTAATGCAGTCTCGACAGCATCTTGATAGCTACTTCGATCCATCAAGAGACCTTCTGTATGGCCAATAGATTCTCAACAGCTTCTTGATCCATCGAGGTATTTTTGCCGTTGACAGCATCTCAATAGCACCTCAAAAGATTACATCTGTCGAGATTTAGTGCTCGATAGCTCCTCGATCCATCGAGCTGCGATTTCTATTCAAGGGTTGAACGCTAAATCAAATCTCATTTTCTCAGTTCTCTCTCGACAGGAACACTTCTCTCTCGCCCCAAACACTCTCCTCTCACTATAATCTCCACTGCTTTCAAGATTTCAGCCTAGTCAAGCTTCAATCTTGTGGTATGAACTTCAAATCCCTCTTTCCTCATGCATTTCATGCATTAGACCTAGGTTTTGGGAGTTTTGAATTATTTTTGGGGTTTTTGAGATTTTTGTGAAAATTTTGGGTTAAGTGTTGTTTAATTGATGCTATATGATCATGCATTGCATTCTATTAGAATTTTCACAATGTTTCATGCATTTAGATGTGTGCTTGATTGTTGAAAATTGTGTGCTAATAGGTTTGGATTGGGTTTCAACCCATTATGAATTTTTTTGCACGTCACATGTTCATGCATATGTAGTCTTTCTTTTCCTTCTATTTGTACTTTATTGTGATCGTGTTTAGTTTTTTTTTCTCTCTCTCTCTCTCTCGGATAGACTGCGTTATGGCACCCAAACAGTGCAAATCCACTCTGACTCAAAACCCTCTTCATGGTTCTGGGTCTTCTTCTTCTTATCTTCCACCTCCTCACGTTTGGTTCCATGATGAGAAGGCCGAAAAGGACTTCTCGGAGAACTTTCAGAGACGTGGTGTTCATTCGGAACGCTGAGTCATTCTCTCGGATTTTTTTGACACTTCTTTCCCTGACGTCATTCGGACTCAAGGTTGGGCTTCTCTTTGTGAGAGTCCTTTGAGATGTCCCGTCATGATTATAAAAGAGTTTTACTACAATATACACGATGTTGATACCTCTGTGCCTCGGTTTTCTATGTTCATGTGAGGTACACGTATTGTAGCTACCCCGAATCTTATATTCAAGGTGTTGCATATACCGAGGGTAGCGCATCCTGACTACCTTGGTTGTGCTCGTCTCCAGATCATGTTTAGAGATGATCTCATCTCTCACTTTTGTGAGACTCCTTCCATATGGGGTGGTAAGCTAAACACCCCATGCTTGGGCTTTGCCAAAGGTCTGAGGTTCCTTAATATAGTGATGACATTTGCTCCTACTCCATTGTCTCACTATAACTCCATCACTGAGCCTCATGCTTGTTTTCTTCTTGCTTTGATGGAGGACCTTACCATAGACTTCCCTTCTCACTTCATCACATCGATCATCGATATTTATCAGGATACGGCTACACATGATGAGATTATCTTTCCTTCTGCTATCACGCATATCCTTTGACACTTTTCCATCGAGATTCCTCATACCCCTCCTCTCTATCCTATCATGGGTGCCATTGACACCAATACTGTTCGCCGGAATGAGGCTCAGCTTTGACCAAAGCGACCATGTGTGGTGACTCCAGATCCTACAGCTTCTACTGCCCTATCTACCTCCGCTCCTTCTTCCTCAACTAGTGGTGTTACCCTAAAGGCCATCTTGGCGTAGCTTCAATGCATGGATGCTTGCCTTGACACTCTCTCAGATGAGTTGTGTCAGGTGAACACATGTGTCGGTCGTATAGCTCGACGACAGGCTTGCCTTGGTGGTTTCACTGTTTTTCCATCTCCCTCTCTGAAGGCTTCGTTAGATTAGGATGGTAGTGATGATGATGGTGATGGGGATGCTAGTTTTTCCAATGATGTAGAGATGACGTCCTCTTAGTGACTTGCCCTTTGTCATTCGTGACAAAAAGGGGGAGTAGTTTTGTTTAAGAATAGTCTTGTATTTAGGAAGAGAGTTAGCATATGACATTTTTGTTAGGGAGAGTGTCTATATTTTGAGGGATGTAGTGAGGATTTTATGTACTTTTCTTTTCTTTATCTTTGGTTACATTATCCTCTTGTACACCGGTCTTGTGACCATTTATTTATGACCTACATTGTATTTAGTTTCATCTATATATATGATAATGTATGTTGCTTTTCACCTATCTCTTCATGTGTTGTTAATTTTCTCTCTTTATACACATGTTTCTTTATGTATGAAATCCTTTATTTCTATTTCACACTAAGATGCCTTGATGAGTTTTGTTTAAAGTGTTCCAAAAAGACAAGTTGTGAAAATCTATCATGCCATAATCTCTCTTCTTGCAAAGTTTTTCAAAAGTTTGTGTTAGGGTTAGATTTTATTGTATTCAACAAGTGGTTATGAGTTTAGTGATTTAAGACTTCTTTCATAATTCATTTGTTTGTTGTGGTTTTGCCACGGATTGCTAAAAGGGGAGATTGTTAGGACATATATGGAACTTGTTAGAAACATATGTTATGTAAATTGGTTAATCCTTTAACAAAACACACTTTACTTGTAATTGGGTAGATCTAGGATGGTTTAAGACTTCAAGAAATATGTTGTTCAAGTCAAGTGTTAAAGTCATGTATGTTGTTTTTCACCTATCTCTTCATGTGTTGTTTCTTTTCTCTCTTTATACACATGTTTCTTTATGTATGAAATCCTTTTATTTCTATTTCACACTAAGATGCCTTGATGAGTTTTGTTTAAAGTGTTCCAAAAAAACAAGTTTTGAAAATCTATCATGCCATGAACTCTCTTCTTGCAAAGTTTTTCAAGAGTTTATGTTAGGGTTAGATTTTATTGTATTCAACAAGTGGTTATAAGTTTTGTGATTTGAGACTTCTCTCATAATTCATTTGTTTGTTGTGGTTTTGTCACGGATTGCTAAAAGGGGAGATTGTTAGGACATATATGGAACTTGTTAGAAACATATGTTATGTAAATTGGCTAATCCTTTAACAAAACACACTTTACTTGTAATTGGGTAGATCTAGGATGGTTTAAGACTTCAAGAAACATGTTGTTCAAGTCAAATGTTAAAACCATGCAAGTCTGTTCAAGAAATAAGTGAAAAAGTGTTGTTCATTAAAGCTCGACAGACGTCTCAACAGAATCTATCTATCGAGGTTTAATGTTGAAACTTGACTGCAGATCGACATAAGCTGTATCTGTCAAGAATTACAAAAGCAAGATTTTCATATCTAATTACACGCATATCCAAGTGTATTTGTGTAGGGCTTCTTTTCTCACAACCCTAGACATATATAAGGATTATTATAAGGGTCGTTTTAGTGTTGCAAAAGTTTTTGTTGTATCCATACACACAGACTGTGACCGGAGATAGAAATTGTCCTAGTTCATATTTCTCTCTGTAGAATCTACTACATCTTTGCGCTAAGGGTTTTTTAACCAAGGAGCTTCTTAATTTTCATGTTGATGAACTGAAGAACTTTGTAGCCAACATCTTATTCAAGATTGGTGTGTTAGTCACATATTGGGATCCGTACAAAGGAATAAGTCACATACTGGGAGCCGTGCATTGGAAGGAGAGATTGTCACTACATCACAAGTCCAATTGGGTATTGGGGTAAGGGTTCAACTATAGATTGGTATTAGGTACTTGAATTCCTTTTGCTTGTAACCGCTTGTTTTGATAATAGTGGATTCTCGGGAGTGGTGACCTTAAATTTACCTAGTGGGGTTTTGCCTTGGTGGTTTTCCCCATTCATATACAAATCACCTGTGTCAAATTTATTTCCCGCTGCATTTAGTTATTTGGTGATTTGTTTGTACTATCACGCTATTGCATGTGTAATTGAATTTAATTAATTAACTTGGCTAATTAATTGATTAATTTACCAAAGAGGGTCGATAAATTTTTGGCCTATCACAGCAGACAAGCCATGGACTCACTTTGGAGTGGAACACGCATAAGGCTCAAGCACTATCTACTTGTACCCAGCCAATACAGGCACGGTGAGGAGAAGGAGGAAGTCTATTCTAGGATTTTCATTCAAGCTCTTTTGGGGGAAATATCCTGCTGGGATGACATACCACCTAAAAGAGGGAAATATAAGTTGGAATCACTAGGTGCATGCCATAGAAGTTAGTAAGAGAGAATACTCATCCCTTATCCAGATGGGAATGCCACGGAAAGCAAAAAAAATAAAACAAAACTCCTTTTGTTTGGGAATGACATACCACCCAACAGAGGGAAAGATGAGTTAGAATCACTAGCTGCATGCCATAGGAGTTAGTAGGAGAGAATACCCAACTCTTATCCGGATGGGAATGCCACGGAAAGTAAGAAAATAAAACAAAACTCCTTTTGTCTAGGAATGGAACGTGGTGCAACCAACGCAGGGTAGTGGTGCTAGCTGAGCAACTAGCAAACCAGTGGGTGGCCTAGGAAAGACACACACACCAGGCCAAAAGTAGTTAAGGGGTAAAATGGTAAATCTTATCACAGTAGGCAATATAAAAAGGCCTTAACTGTGTACAATATATAACAACGAAAAAACAAGGAAGAATAGTAAGAAATGTAGAAGTAAGGGACAAATAGAAAGCATAGGAAAAATAGAGAGAATAAATAGAAAAAGAAAGAAAAACCAGAGAGTAGAAAAGGAAGTGAGAAAAGCAAGAGAGTGATAAGGTATGCACCGATAGGCAACCTTCCTCTTTCCTCTCAATAGTCTACTCTCTAACAAGCTAAAAGATTAGAGATTGATCCATTTAGGTCCATTTTTTTAAAGTAGGCAATTTCTATTGCAGGATTTCCCTGAGATTGCCCATATTGAAGATTTGTTCCCTTCTTGGACTTAAATTTGCTAAAGAGCCTTGTTCAGTAAACTAATCCCCTTTCCCTCTCTTTTATCATGATCGTTTATGCATCAACATTATTCTATTCATTGTTGCTAACTTATTTTTGCCATACTTGTATTATAGTGTTTTTTCCTGTTGCAAAAATTGTTTAAATATTATCTTTGGTTAACAACAAATGCTTTAGTTAGAATATCTCTTTCATTGTCCTGTTATACTATGTGTCTCCTGCTATAACATTTTTGTGACAGCATTTTCTGTCATGAGCACGTAATCTCTACAAAGGAGTCTTAGCTTGTGCACAAGCTGACATGAGATAAGATTCAATTAAGCCAGTTTCAACTCCCCTATCTCATAATTATTGGGTCACAGTACGGCAGAAATGGTCCAATCCAAGATACAAAAAAGGCCCACCACAATAGATTTGGGTCTTATTTAAGTGTGTGAGTTTGAGTAGACAAATAAATTTGGTTGATTTTGCCACCGCTAAAATAATTCACCTTACCGAATATGAATATCCTTCACCTTCACTTTCACCTTCACCTGTCAAAAATTACCCATCATTCATTCATCATATACATTCTCACTCGTTCATCAAAATATATACAATACATATCACAAAACACTGCATCACACACACACAACTCTAAATCAAACTAAAGATTCTAAGTTTCTAGCTATAAGGTCTATGTGATCGTATCGGACTTACTATAACGCCCCTTACAGTTAGTGACAGTTATTTTCACCCTGCCAACCCCAAACAATGTCTTTGAGCGCTGGCCTCACATCTTCCTCACAGAACTTCTTGTACTCAAGAGTGTCTCCGGCTGACTTTGAGAATTCAACCACCGCCACCTCTGGCGCTACCTCGAACACCTCCGCTGTCACAGCCAGCTTCCCTTTCCTCCCTTCCATTTTCCCGTGCATTTTCACCTTGAATTCCTTCACACCCATCACACTAAAATTCAGCCTTTTTGCCACAGCTTCCAACTTAGCAACAATAGCTGCTGCCGAACATTTGGACGTGAACATTGACCCGGATTTCCTCTTTTTTTCGAACAAATTGGACAAGTCGAAACCTGAAGACATGGAAGAAATGAACTCAAAAGCGTTATAAAAGGGCGGCGACGAAGATTTTTTTTCCAATTCCATTTCCTCGATAATCTTATCATCATCCTTGTCATTGTTCTCTCCCACTGGCTCTGGTATTGAAAATGCGATTGGCTTTGAAAACCCATTTTGGAACCAAGGATTTTGCATAATCTCCGGAATTGAAATTCTCTTTTCTGGATCAGAAACAAGGAGCTTGGATATCAACCGCTTTGCATCAGTGGAAAACCATGGAGGAAAATCATACTCAGCCTTGAAAACCTTCCTATACATTTTCATAACATTCTCAGCTTGAAATGGCAAATACCCAGCAAGCAAAACAAAGAGAATTACACCACAAGACCATATATCAGCCATAGCTCCATCATACCCTTTTTTTCTCAACACTTCAGGAGCCACATAAGCTGGTGTGCCACAGCGTGTGTGTAGCAAACCATCATTCCAGAGCTGCTCAGGCAGTGCGGACAAGCCAAAATCAGAAACTTTCAAGTCCATGTTATCATCCAGAAGAAGATTTTCGGGCTTCAAGTCTCGGTGTGAAACACCACGGCTATGACAGAAATCAACTGCGCTAACTAACTGTTGAAAATACTTTCTTGCCAAGTCTTCCTTGAGCTTTCCCTTTGCTACTTTGGCAAACAACTCACCACCTTTAACATATTCCATCACGAAGTATATCTTTCCCTTGGTAGCCATGACTTCCTTCAGCTCAACTATATTTGGGTGGCGAACCAAGCGCATGACCGAGATCTCTCGCTTGATTTGTTCCATTAAGCCTTCTCTCTTGATGTGGTCCTTGTTGATGACCTTGATTGCAACGCTTTCGTTGCTGATGAGGTTCTTGCCGTAGTAGACTTTGGCAAATGTGCCTTGGCCTAATACCCTTCCCATCTCGTATTTTCCGAACAGAATGTTTCTTGGAGGATTGAGATTGCTGGTAGTTTGTTGCACACTTTGTTCTGCCATTTCAGACCAAAATGACAAAAATTGGGTCTGGAAAATTATGAGTTAAATTAGGCTGAGAAAATATTTCGATACAGTGAAAAAGGCCATGACCAGATCGGAAAAAAAATGGAATTATCCCAGAATTTGTGTCAAAATGTCATGCACAATATAGAAAAAAATGGGATTTGCTTTTCTAGGAAACTTGTGTTATTAAGGAGTGGACTGTGTTGTGGAGCTCGATGATTACTACAAGGTTGGTGGTGGTGAATTGGATAAGATTTGGAGAGAAAAGGAGGTGATTGGTGGTCAGGGAAATAAAGGAGAGAGATAAAATAGTGATGGTAGAGGGATCGGGTTATCATATTAGGCTATTACCATTGGAGGACCTAGTTTTTGGCCTTTCTGGGTAGTCTGGAAGGAGCGGCAAGCACATAGAAATCAATCAATCAAAATATCTTGGAATTATATAATTGGATAAGTGGCTCTCAGAGTTAGGTCAAGTTGAAAGCATGTGGGTCAGATTATTTATGACTCTTTGGGAATGGGCCAGTCATGGGGGTTCTAGCTTCCGGTGGTTTGGTTGGTGAAGATCTTTTTTCCAAATAATTACTGTGGATTTTTATTTATTTATTTTTAAGTAGCCAGGCCTAAGGAGGTACAAGAATTCTGGACGTAATATTTGTTATTAGGTAAATTAGGTTTGGTTCAATGCACTTATATTGAGTTAATTATGAATAAAATTGCGCACAAAATTTGGATCTTACAACACATACACATTTACGAATATAAAATATATACATATTGTATAGTAAATGAATAATAAAATGTCACATAAGATGTATTGAAAAATTTAGATCCCAGTTGATAGAATTAACAAGTTTTAAATTCAAGCTATTAATTAGATTTATTATGAATAAACATTGTTAAAACAAACAAATATCAATATTATGCACAGCGGAATAGTAAATAAAACAAGATATGATGATCTAGGAAAACCAATGAAATAAACTAGTTTCAAAGTAAAAAGCCTAGGGGAAACCTTCCCGAAAAGTAATTCACTATAGTAAAGATAAGTTTTAGATCTAGTACAAAACATTTGTCCCTAAACACTACAATCTCCGTAGATGAACTTATAGTAGAAACTTTCTACCACTTCAAAACCTCTAAACTCTTCAATATATGAACACCACCAATGATGCACGGATCCCAGTACGTGACTAATTCCTTTGCATGAATCCCAGTACATGACTAACCCCAACAACTTAACGAAGATGTTATTGGCTGCAAAGTTCTTCACTTTACAACAATAAAGATCAAGAAGTATTTGGTTACTATTGAGGTCTAAAAAAAAGTCACAATACTGCACCAAGGCCTAAAATGGAGTACAAAGAATTGAACACCATAAAAACAATAAAATGTTTGAGCCCGCAATAAAGAAAGAAGAAGGTAGGCCCAAATTCATTAAGGGTTTTAAAGAAGAACAAAAATCCAGGAAGAAGTGAGCCTGAGAACTCATGAAACGAATGGAAGAAGGAAAGTCCAACTTGCCTAGGCCAGGAAATTGCTAGGGAACCCAGTGGAAAGAACTGGGCCGGGATACCTAAGGACTACCAGGAGCTCAGGATCCTCGGGACATGTAACAAAGCCAAGAATAGATCAAGACAGCTCAAAGGAGAGGCTCCAAGAAACGCAAGGAACGAGAGTAGAATGTGTTAGGATGTTGTGATTAATAAAGTTGTTTTATTATTATCAAAAAATAATGGTAACATGAATATTGGGACATTATCATATAGTCCATGAGATGCATAGTATGAGATTTATGTGATTTAATCATAGAAGATATAAATCACAAGTTCTTTGTAAACTCAAAATTTTAGTTCGTAATCAGTGATGAAATTGGGCATTTCATCTGCGAAGACTATAACGTATCAACTAAGATGATTTGTCTTGATCATGGAAGTGGAGACTTCTAGTTGATATGTTGATATGTTTTAAGAGTTAAGATATATTGAACTGGACCGCTATGAGATTTATTATTCTCCTAATGACTGTCAAATGAATAATAAATCTTACGACTTCTATTTACATGAACTCTTAATCTTGAGATGATAATGGACCTGATCATGAAGTGTAGGTTGCTTTGATATATCAGGAGTAAGATCTAAAGTAACGGTCAAAACTTCAGTATGTTGGGCAACTACATTTAGTGTCGATGGAACATATATTCTCAAGATGGAATTCATAGTCTCTTAACGGAGATATAAAATATTTCCTTGAGATAAGTTTAATGAGATCAGTTATTCAGAGAGTTAGGCCTAACCATTTTGGTAAGAAATTACTAAAGTATATATTTATGAAATTAGATTTCATAAATATATGATGAATAATTTTAAAGGATTAAACCAAGTACTCAAGGATAAGATGTAGTAATTTACAAAGTGACAGCCTACATTCATGACTTTGTGTTACTACGAATATTTTATACAGGGATTGCATGTACAATATAGTGTTGAGATATAATTTATTAACAAGGCCTAGAGTACAATTATATTTATATAGTGGTATTAAATATAAATAATGGTAACTTTGGACTTATCAAGAGTTGACGGAAAAGTCCAAGGCCCATTGGAGCTAGTGTCTTATTGGTCCCTTTTGGTCCCACTCCAAGCAACATACAGAATTTTTATATAAGAAAAAGAATTAGAGAGAGACATAATTGTGAAATGGTGTGTACGTGAGAGTGAGACACTCTATCATTCTCCCTTGAAAAACTGATTGAGAGGCCACACATCTTGGGCATAAAGTGGAATTGGAGTGAAGATTAAAAGTGTTCCCAAGTACTTCTAATCTTTGTTTTGAATTTCTACACACCAAGGTACGCTATCTTGTTCTTAAATTCTAAAATTTACATAATGCATGTTGTCAATCATGAATAAAATAGATCCTTGTTTGTTGCTTCCGCTGTGCGTTTTGTATGAAATACAAAACCAGATTTTCCTTCATGAATTACTTCTTTAAGTCATTGCATACATAAAGGAGGAATAGAGCTCTTTTAAAGGTAGAATGTTTTTGAAGAAAAATGTCAGAATCTGTTGTAGAACAACTATAAAAATACATTTTGAAATGAGATGGATGTATTAGATACACCACAAGACATTATTCTGTAGATAACTATTACACCAGTACAATATCGTAGTGGGAGGATTATCAATTACCAAATAAATTCATACTTTTGGAATAAACTTTTGAAGTCATTCCACAAGGATATGAATTTGATCCTCGGTCTTACGTAAAGGCAATAGATGATATGAATATGGATTACTAGATCAAGGTTATGTGAATAGAATTAGATTCTGTTTAAAGTCTAGAACTTATAGAGGTGCCTAGAGGCATTAAGCCTATTGTTTTCAAATAGGTCTACAAGAAAAAGAGATTGATAGATTTGAAGGTGCAAACCTTCAAAGTCAAAACTAGCATTGAAAAGATTTATTTAGAAAGAAATGGTTCGACACCAATAGTCAAGTTTGACTCTATCTAGATTCTCTTATTAATTATATTTCATTTGGATGAAATATGGCAATGGATATCAAGAAAGCTTCTTTTAGTGGCAATCTTGAGGAAGACATCTATATGATGTAACTAGACTTGTTCATAGTAAAGAACCAGTAGTGTTTAGTATGCAAGTTGCTTAAAGTCTATTTATGGACTAAAGCAAGCATCTTAATCATAAAATATCATCTTTGATCAAGCAATCAAGTTGTTTGATTTTGATCAAGTATTAAAAGGCCTTATGTATGTCAAAGCTATATAGAATAATAAATTTCTTAATGTATGTTGATGACATTCTAATCATTTAGAATGATGTAGAGTTATTGTCATCAATGAAGTTATTTTTTGTCCAGTCCAGTTTGATATAAAGTACTTGGGAAAGACTAGTCACATCCTAAATGTTATACTTTGTTAAAATCCTAAAATTAGGATGTTGAGTCTATCTCAAACTGCTTGAATAGATTAGATTTTAGCCAAGTATAGCACGTAATACTTCAAGAAATGATTCTTTCCTTTTAAGTTTGAAGTTCCTTTATAAAGGACTATAGTCCTAACACATATAGAAGGAAGAGTATATTAAGACGGTGAAGGAAAAATTCTGGTTTTGCATCTCATGCAAAACCCACAGCGGAAGCAACGAACAAGGATCTATTTCATTCATGGTTGATAACGTGCACTATGTAAATTTCAGAATTTAAGAACAAGATAGTGTACCTTGGTGTGGAGAAATTCAAAACAAAGATTAGAAGCACTTGGGAACACTTTTAATCTTCACTCCAATTCCACTCTACGCCCAAGATGTGTGGTCTCTCAATCAGTTTTCAAAGGGAGAATGAAAGTGTGTCTCACACTCTCTCACACACCGTTTCTTTTTCTTTTCTAATCTATTCTAATAAAAATTATGTATGTTTCTCTCTTTATAACTAACTGATTATCTAATTGGGCTAGCCTATAGGGCCTTTCCAATTGGGCTTTCCTATAGGGCCTTTCCAATTGGGCTTTAGTGTGTGGCTTGGAGTGGGACCAAAAGGGACCAATAAGACACTAGCTCCAATGGGCCTTGGGCTTTTCCGTCAACTCTTGACAAGTCCAAAGTTACCATTAATTATATTTAATACCACTATATAAATATAATTGCACTCTAGGCCTTATTAATAAATTATATCCCAAGACCTTATTATACACGTAACCCCTTCATAAAATATTCGTAGTAACACAAAGTCATAAACGTAGACTGCCACTTTGTAAATTACTACATCTTATCCTTGAGTACCCGGTTTAATTCTTTAAAGTTATTCATTATATATTTATGAAATCCAATTTCATAAATATATACTTTAGTAATTTCTTACTAAAGTGGTTAGGCCTAACTCTCTGAATAACTGAACCCATTAAACTTATCTCAAGGGAATATTTTATATCTCCATCAAGAGACTATGAATTCCATCTTGAGAATATATGTTCCATCTTGAGAATATATGTTCCATCAACACTAAATGTGGCTGCCCAACATACTGAGGTTTTGACTGTCACTTCAGATCTCACTCCTAATATATCAAAGCAACCTACACTTCATGATCAGGTCCATTATTCTCTCAGGATTAAGAGTTCATGCAAATAGAAGTCGTGAGATTTATTATTCATTTGACAGTCGTTAGAAGAATAATAAATCTCACAGTAGTCCTGTTCAATATGTTTTAACTCTTAAAACATATCAACATATCAACTAGAAGTTTCCACTTCCATGATCAAGAAAAATTATCTTAGTTGACACGTTATAGTCTTCGCAGATGAAATGCCCAATTTCATCACCGACTACGAACTATAAATTCTGAGTTTACAAAGAACTTGTGATTTACATCTTCTGTGACTTTTCACATAAATCACATACAATGCATCTCATGGACTATATGATAATGTCCCATATTCATGTTACCATTATTTTAGATAATAATAAAATAACTTTATCAATCACAATATTAAGTCATACATCATATCATACATAATTTCACACATAATATCATACATAGCATCATACAATAGGATTTAAGGGCACTAATCCTAACAATCTCCCACTTGCCCTAAAGACTATTGTGCATTAATCTAACTCCCATTCCCTCCAAATGTGACTCGAAAGTCCTTTGAGGCAAGGCTTTGGTAAAAGGATCTGCTAGATTATTTGCACTTTCAATCTTTGCTACCACAACATCTCCACGAGCAACAATGTCTCGAATGATGTGGTACTTCCTCTCAATGTGCTTTCCTTTCTTATGATTCCTTGGATCTTTGGATTGTGCAACCACTCTACTATTGTCACAAAACAATGTGATGGGAACTTGCTCCATTCTCACAACACCAAGATTAGAAAGGAATTTCTTGAGCCAAACAGCCTCCTTTGCTGCTTCACAAGCAGCAACATACTCGGCTTCCATGGTGGAGTCCGCAATACAAGATTGCTTAACACTCCTCCAACTTATGGCTCCACCTCCCAAGGTGAAAACACATCCTGAAGTGGATTTTTTGAAATCTAGATCTTGAAAGTCTCGAATCAGATAACCAATGGGAATCAAATCCTCACTATGGTAAACAAGCATATAATCTCTTGTTCTCCTAAGATACTTGAGAATATGCTTTACAGCTTGCCAATGTTTTGGTCCTGGATTTGATTGATATCGGCTGACCATGCCAACTGAATAAAAATATCTGGTCTAGTACAAAGCATGGCATACATGAGACTTCCCACTGCAGAAGCATAAGGAACTTGTCTCATCATATTTTCTTCCTTTTGAGTCTTAGGTTTTTGGTCATCAGACAGAGGAACTCCATGTCTAAAAGGAAGTAATCCATTCTTGGAGTTTTGCATGCTAAACCGTTCTAGGACCTTATCTATATATCCAGCTTGTGATAAGCCTAACATCTTATTCTTGCGATCTCGCCAAAGCTTGATCCCTAGAATAAAGTTAGCCTCACCCAAGTCCTTCATATCAAATTGGCTTGACAACCAAACTTTAACCGATGACATTACCCCTACATCATTCCCAATGAGTAGAATATTATCAACATAAAGCACTAGGAACATTACTACTTTGTCTCGATGTCTTTTGTACACACATGGTTCATCAAGATTTTGTTCAAAACCAAATGGCTTGATTGCTTGATCAAATCTGATGTTCCATGACCTAGATGCTTGTTTAAGTCCATAAATGGACCTATTCAACTTGCATACCATATGCTCTTGGTTCTTTGCTATGAAACCTTCTGGTTGCAACATGTATATTTCTTCTTCAAGATTGCCATTAAGAAATGCAGTCTTGACATCCATTTGCCAAATTTCATAATCATAATGAGCAGCAATGGATAAGAGAATTCTGATAGATTTAAGCATGGCTACTGGTGAAAAAGTTTCATCATAATCAATACCTTCTTTTTGTGTATACCCTTTCTCCACTAGTCTTGCTTTAAAGGTTTCAACATTTCCATCTATCCCTCTCTTCCTCTTGTAAGTCCATTTGCAACCAACAGGTTTAATGCCGTTAGGCGCCTTTACAAGATCCCATACATGATTGGAATCCATAGAATCCAATTCAGATTTCATAGCTTGGACCCAATGATGTGCATCTATATCATTCATTGCTTCATCATAAGTGTAAGGATCCGATTCAGCCTCTTCTGAGATAGCCTCATAAGTTTCTCCAAAACCTATGAATCTTATAAGAGGCCGAATAATTCTCCCACTACGACGAGGCACCTGTGTACTAGACATCTCATGAGTAGTATCTTGTGGTGTATCTAATACAGTCATATCATCCCTAGTTTCATCCATTGGTTGTTCAACTACAGGTTCATTCATTTCAGCCAAGACAACTCTACTTCTCGGAGTAAAATTATTCACATAGTCATTATCTAAAAATTTGCCATTTGTGCTAACAAACACTTTATTATCCTTATGACCATAGAATAAACCTCCAACTGTTCCTTTTGAATACCCTACAAAAAATATCACTTCTGTTTTAGACTGTAATTTGTCAGACTTTCCTTTCAACACATGTGCTGGACAACCCCAAATGTGGAGATGTCTCATACTAGGCTTACGCCCATTCCACAACTCTATAGGTGTTTTAGGAATAGACTTCGAAGGTACTAAATTCAGAAGATACATTGCAGTATTTAAGGCATATCCCCAAAAAGAAATTGGTAGAGTCGAATAACTCAACATGGACCTAACCATATTTAAAAGAGTCCTATTCCTTCTTTCTGCTACACCATTTTGTTGTGGAGTTCCAGGTGCAGTCAACTGGGATATAATCTCATTTTCAGTCAAGTAATCCTTGAAATCACCAAGAAGGTATTCGCCACCTCGATCAGATCGAATGGCCTTTATGTGTTTACCCAATTGATTCTCAACTTTTAAACTCTTGAACTTTTCAAAGGCTTTGGACTTCCGTTTCATTAGGTACACATAACCAAATCTAGAGTAATCATCAGTGAAAGTAATGAAATACTCATAGCCACCTCTTGCTTGGATTGACATAGGACCACATACATCTGAATGTACTAGTTCTAGCAAATCTTGGGCTCTTCTACTTTTTGCATTAAAAGGTCGTTTGGTCATCTTACCTTCCAAACAAGATTCGCAAACTGGAAAACCATCAAAGTCCATGGGCTGTAAAAGTCCATCTTTGATTAGTCTTTGAATCCTACTTGAATTAATATGACCTAAACGCAAGTGCCATAGATATGCATCACTAGTAGAAGGAAGCTTTCTCTTTAATGATTTCACATGAGAGTTACTATCTAATTCATAATTGTATAATTCATGCTTATCAGGAGTTAAAATATCAAGACCATCCACAATATTGCCAGAACAGATAAACACTTTATCCTTCTTTATTACAACATTGTCTTTCAGGATAACACAATATCCATGTTTACCTAAGTAAGTTGCAGAAATTAAATTCCTACGAACATTAGGTACATACAAACAGTCTTCCAATATTAAAACTCTAGACTTAAAACATAAATTAAACACTCCAACAGTTTCAACCGGAATCTTGCTCCCATCGCCCAAAGTAAGAAATAGTTCTCCCTCATTCAACTTTCCGGTCTCCTGGAACCCCTGCAAAGAATTGCGGATATGATTAGTACAACCTGAATCCACACACCGGGGAATACGTTGGATTACGTACCAAACATATTTCAAGAAGAAATGAACTTTTCATACCCTTTATTCTTGGCGGCCTTGAATGTTGGACAATTCCTCTTCCAATGTCCTTTCTCACCACAATGGAAACACTTTCCTTTGGTTTTCTTTCCTTTGTTGGCAACCCCTAAGGCAATTTGTTTACCACCATTCTTAGTGAAGTCCTTCTTCTTCTTCTTCTTACCCTTGCCTTTCGACTTAGGTTGAGAAGTAGAAGCTTCACCTGCATTGGCTTCAACACTAGAAGTACCAAGGATGCCTTCATTGCCACTAACTCATTCATTAATTCGGACAAAGAATAAATCTTTTTGTTCATATTATAATTGAGTCTCGAATTCCTTGAATGATTCTGGATATTGGAGTATCATATCCACTTGGGATTCTCCATCAATGTCGGCACCTAAAACTTCTAATGTGTTCGGATTAGCAATCATCTTAAGACAATGCTCCTCACCGAACTTCCTAGCGCCATTTTGGTATTATAAATTTGCCTCATGGTTTCTTGCCTTGCGAACGACCTTGCTCACCAAACATCTCCTTGAGACTATGCATTATGTCCAGAGCAAGTTCTACATCCCGCATTTGATCTTTGTAGAACATTTGAGATAGATGCTAGGATGTAGCACTTGGCCATCTCATTAGATTTACGCCAACGATCATATCGTTGTTTTTCCTCAGAGGAGCATCTAATGAAGGAAAGTTAGGACATGGTTGAGTAAGCATATATTTTGTGCTCTTCGGCGGTTAAGAAGAACAATGTCCAAATTTCTTTTCCAATCAACATAGTTGGATCCAGTCAGTTTGTTTTGGTTAAGAATAGAAACAAGTGGGCTAAATGATGCCATGACAAAATCTGAAAATAATAAACATGAATATAATAAGTAAACTGGACATTATCAATTTAGCATATAAGCATATAATATGGAACCTTAACAAAAACCATAAAATAACGTATGCAACGACAACCCAATCTCATATTCAATATCCCTCAACATAGAGTGAACATAAAATATTATGATTGATTGAGAACTATTCTCATTATTAGTACTATCATGATAACTCTTATCAAATACTAATAATATGCCATTTTATATTTAGCCTCTAAATAATAATAGTAAGAACTCAGCATAGAGGATACTATAATACTTAGTCTAGTGTATACCATTGTCTAGAATTATGTGTAACCACATTTCATCCCTTTAACAGGCTTATTTTATAGTACCATGATAAAACACCCTCTACATGGAATGCAAAGCTCGAAGCTAAGACAAGGTGTTTATCAAACCACTATAAACCAAGAAATTCAATCTTGTAGGACCATGAAATAAATACTCTCCGCATGGAATGCTAAGCTCGAGGCAAAGACAAAGTATATATTTCACACTACTATGAACCAACAATGGAGGCCATGAGATCCAACCCTTGTATCTCTCTCCCATTAGATATTTTAAAATAAAGGTTTTTTAAGATCAAGAATGATAATAATGCTAGACACGTGAAAAACATAATCCTAATCTCATTAGGAATAAATTTCATAATCCTAGCATTAATATATATAAATATATATAACGTAATAAAAACCCTTATTATATATAAAAATTTATATTATATTATATATAATATAATATACAAATTAATATATATATATATATATATAATATAATTATTACTTTATATATATATATATATATATATATATAAAACTTACTGATGGTGGACTCTTACTTTAATGCATGCAAGATGACCAAATCAACTATTATATATATATATATATATATATATATATATATATATATATATATATATGTATAACTTGCTGATGGTGGACTCTTACTTTAATGCATGCAAGATGGCCAAATCAACTATTATATATATAAAACTTACTGATGGTCAGAACGTAAGAATCCTTACGGATTCACTTTTCCAATTGGAAGTTTACATGCGGATTCAATATATGCAATCCGTACCGTTTGGAAGTTAATATCTTTGAAACCGCTATTCAAAATGTTTAATCCGTACATGACAATTACACAGATTCCACATGCAATCCAAGACATTAAGAACCCAAGCAGTACAAAAACTGAAGCAGTTTTTTTTTTTTTTTTAAGCGGTTACTTCATCAATTAATAACTACCATAAAGCATGGCA
Organism: Castanea sativa; assembly: GCF_040712315.1. NCBI lineage: Eukaryota > Viridiplantae > Streptophyta > Magnoliopsida > Fagales > Fagaceae > Castanea > Castanea sativa. The sequence goes on from NC_134017.1 coordinate 37,018,889, forward strand.
ATCCGTACATCAACTATGAATATAACAATCAATGCATCAACGCTCAATTGTATTCATTTCCAAGCACTTTACTACAAGACACGGCTTCACACAAAAAACAATATATCCTTGTGAAGAAACAGATATGTATATACAAGTGATGCAATTCTCTTCATTATATTCATATGATGCAGAAAATTAAAAACACAAAGACAACAGTTTTTCTTAAATTCTAAAATTTAATCACATATTATATAATCATGATATGAAAACCTGGCTCTGATACCAATTGAAGGAAAAATTATGGTTTTGCATCTCATGCAAAACCCACAGCGGAAGCAACGAACAAGGATCTATTTCATTCATGGTTGATAACGTGCACTATGTAAATTTCAGAATTTAAGAACAAGATAGCGTACCTTGGTTTGGAGAAATTCAAAACAAAGATTAGAAGCACTTGGGAACACTTTTAATCTTCACTCCAATTCCACTTTATGCCCAAGATGTGTGGTATCTCAATCAGTTTTCAAAGGGAGAATGAAAGTGTGTCTCACACTCTCTCACACACCGTTTCTTTTTCTTTTCTAATCTCTTCTAATAAAAATTCTGTATGTTTCTCCCTTTATAACTAACTGATTATCTAATTGGGTTGGCCTATTGGGCCTTTCCAATTGGGCTGGCCTATTGGGCCTTTCCAATTGGGCTTTAGTGTGTGGCTTGGAGTGGGACCAAAAGGGACCAATAAGACACTAGCTCCAATAGGCCTTGGGCTTTTCCGTCAACTCTTGACAAGTTCAAAGTTACCATTAATTATATTTAATACCACTATATAAATATAATTGCACTCTAGGCCTTATTAATAAATTATATCCCAAGACCTTATTATACACATAACCCCTTCATAAAATATTCGTAGTAACAAAAAGTCATAAACGTAGACTGCCACTTTGTAAATTACTACATCTTATCCTTGAGTACCCGATTTAATTCTTTAAAGTTATTCATTATATATTTATGAAATCCAATTTCATAAATATATACTTTAGTAATTTCTTACTAAAGTGGTTAGGCCTAACTCTCTGAATAACTGAACCCATTAAACTTACTCAAGGGAATATTTTATATCTTCATCAAGAGACTATGAATTCCATCTTGAGAATATATGTTCCATCAACACTAAATGTGGCTGCCCAACATACTGAGGTTTTGACCGTCACTTCAGATCTCACTCCTAATATATCAAAGCAACCTACACTTCATGATCAGATCCATTATTCTCTCAGGATTAAGAGTTCATGCAAATAGAAGTCGTGAGATTTATTATTCATTTGACAGTCGTTAGAAGAATAATAAATCTCACAGCAGTCCTGTTCAATATGTTTTAACTCTTAAAACATATCAACATATCAACTAGAAGTTTTCACTTCCATGATCAAGACAAATCATCTTAGTTGACACATTATAGTCTTCGCAGATGAAATACCCAATTTCATCACCGACTACGAACTATAAATTCTGAGTTTACAAAGAACTTATGATTTACATCTTCTGTGACTTTTCACATAAATCACATACAATGCATCTCATGGACTATATGATAATGTCCCATATTCATGTTACCATTATTTTAGATAATAATAAAATAACTTTATCAATCACAATATTAAGTCATACATCATGTCATACATAATGTCACACATAATATCATACATAGCATCATATAATAGGATTTAAGGGCACTAATCCTAACAGACGGTTCCTTATACCATATCAATAGAAAGTCTTTATGCTATGCTATATATACTAGGCTAAATATATATTTTGTAGTGGGCATGGTAAGAAAATATCAATTGAATCTAAGATCACTTAATTTAGTGGGAGTCAAGCATATACTCAAATATCTTAGGAGAATGAGGGATTATATGCTTGTCCACTAAAGTGAGAATTTGATGGTTACTAGTTGTACAAATACTGACTTGTAGTTTGATTGTGATTCATGAAGTTGAACTTCAAAATATGTGTTCATCCTAGGTGGTGAAGATACATATTAAGCGTAAGTATTGTCACATTAGAGAGATATGAGTACGTGATTTATAGTAGTAGAAAATATAATTTATGCAATAGATCTGGCAGAAACTTGTTTCCAAACCTTGCCTTAGAGTGATTATGAATTACTCTAAAAGGCAATAAGTGTCGGATATATGGTAAATTGTCTTTGAGGGCAAGTGGGAGATTGTTGGGGTTTATGCCCTAAAATCCAATTTATTGGCATGTCATAATTAATTAGATTGCTTAATTATATGAGACTATTTATAAATGAACTAATGAGACATTACCATAGTCCATGAGATGCATTGTACTTGATTTATGTGAAAAGTCACAGAAGATGTAAATCACAAGTTCCTTATAAACTCAAAATGTACTTCGTAGTCGGTGATAAAATTGGGCATTTCATCTGCGAAGACTATAACACATCAACTTAGATGATTTGTCTTGATCATGGAAGTGGAGACTTCTAGTTGATGTGTCTTAAGAGTTAAACCATATTGAACTGGACCACTGTAAGTTAATTATTGAATCAACAACTGTCAACTGAATAATTAATCTCACGACTTCTAATTTCATATGCACTATTTCCGGTTCACCGATAAGGAAGATAGAGTTGGGGTGGGGGTCTACGATGTGATACTAAAGTATGACCCGGGGAGATACATGCTAACTATGGGTAGAAAGCAGGAACCCTTATGTAAATCATTTCGGGGGGTTACAGATCTCTTATACTACCATCGATCGACAGAACGGAACGACCAGAAAAAGAAGTGAAGTTAGAAAGCCGTATGATAGGTGGTAACTATCTTGTACGGTTCGGGGGGTAATCGGCGTACTCCGATCAGTGGGGGGGAATCTTTGGCTCTATCGAACATACAGGGAATTGGAGGTAGCATTCCACCAATGTTAAGTCATGGACTGGTTCCTTCAGCCCTTTTTCTATGTGTTGGTGTTCTATATGACCGACATAAGACTCGACTTGTTAGATATTACGGAGGTTCAGTGAGCACCATGCCGAATCTCTCTACCATTTCCTTCTCTTCCACTTTGGCCAATATGAGTTCACCTGGTACTAGCAGCTTTATCGGGGAATTTCCCATCTTAGTAGGAGCTTTCCAAAGAAATAGCTTAGTAGCCACATTAGCAGCGCTTGGGATGATTTTAGGCGCGGCATATTCCCTTTGGCTATATAATCGTGTGGTTTCTGGAAATTTAAAACCCGATTTCCTCCATAAATTCTCCGATCCAAATGGCAGAGAAGTTTCCATATTTATACCTTTTCTTGTTGGAGGGGCGACCGTCCGTTGAACTACCAAAGAAAAAGGGTAAACCAATGTGATCATGACATTGTAGGTGCTTGCGATGGGACGGATGCGACTTCCCTCAGTTGGTTTGGGTGGCATAGCCCGTTGCGGAAGTCCCCCCTTTTTTTGATCCATTTCTTTAGTCTGGAGCCAAAGCTTTACTTTTAAAATAAGGCTGGCTCGCGCAGGGGCGCTCACGTTTTTTGGCTGAGCCGTATCTTGCTGGGTGGGACCGAGAGAAAGAAAGAACGGGGGGCAACCATGCATGGTACTTCTCGACCGTGTCTCCGAGGGACAGTTGAACGAGCGACTCATGAATGCTGCCGGGTTGGACGAGCCAATAACTCGAACGCGTTCGGTCTGTTTTTTGAGCAAGAATCACAGCGTTACCTTACCTTCACCATGATACGGACTCCAAGTTCTTATGGCAGAGCACGAGGAGATTTTTCATCAATATGATGATGGGAATGGAAACCAGAAGCACGACTGGGGTCTTCGTGGTCCAAGATAATAAAACCATCCGTAAGAGTAACGTAAGCATGAGACTTTTTGGTAGTACCGGTGAACCAGATGGCCGCGGCGATGGAATCTGGGACGGAGGACTCGTAGTATCTCTCTTCTCTAGATCTGGCAAAAGCGAAAGACCTCCTAACGTAATTCGAATGGAGGCTAACCTGACCGCTGAGCCCACTCTGGCCTCGCAGGGCGGGCCCCTGTGGTTGCGAGCTGGAGCTGCCATAGCTTATGGCTAGAGCAATGGGAGGGGGCCCCGGCAGAGAGAACAGTAAGGATAACGAGCGCTCCGCCCGCTTGGCATACCTCTTCTGTGCGTCTTTCTCGTGGCGGGAACAGAACAAGAGGGAAAGACCCGGCCGACCTGCCCAGGGCTCGAGGGCGAGCTTTATTTAAGAGAGAATGGGGAGTGAATCGACTTCTATTTTCGTTCTTGGTTTGGGGCCCCTCTCGATCTTATTCATAGTTGAGAAGGGGCTCGAAAGCCCCCAAACCAATGTCACTCAAGTGACATGGATCGAGACAATCACACCATAACACGCACTCATTATAGCATGCGTATGCACCTACAGCAATTGCCTTGAGCGCATACCCACACTACAAGGTCAAGTGAACTTATGACTAGAAAGGGTCGCTCTTTTATCCAAGAGGGTCTATCATACAAAGTGCATGATCACCCACATACAAGCATATATCACACAGAGCAAGAAACTAAAGCAAACATTGCTAACATTCCAAGGGTATGGCCTAGCAAGGTACAGGAAATGTAAATCAGACATTGCCATACCCAAGGAACGCGGCCCAAGCAAAGTGTTGGAAAGATAAATGATACATGCCTACATCCAAAGGGCATGGCCCAACAAGGTACAGGAAATATAAAACAGACATATGCCATACCCTAGGAATATGGCCTAAAGCTGGATACAAGGATGAGAACCCTAAAACAAGGCTCTAAAGAAATGCAAAGAGAGAGAGAGAGAGAGAGAGAGAGAGAGAGAGAGAGAGAGAGAGAGAGAGAGAGAGGGAGAGCAACATAGGGAGACTAAACCTCCTAATCTACTGAACATTTCCCTTTTTGGGCTTACGTCTTCTTACTTGCATCCTTGCCCATTTTGCTTAAGCCTAGGAAGTCACTCCAAGCGTGTACATGCAATGACTAAAGAAACAAGCTAGCAGACAAGCAAAGAAAAGGGCAAACTAACATATAGAGCCAAACGAGGGTGAACAAGCATGTTAAGCACTTGAAGGGGTAAACAAAGACATTGTCAAACAAAATGGGTTGTCATAGGAGGACAAATGGAGGTTTGGACTTGATAAGTGTCCTAAATCCTTCATTTTCACGCATTCATGGATTTGTGACCTAGGTTTTGGGGTTTTTGAAGATTCTTGTAAAAATTTTGGGTTGGGTGTTGTTTATCTGATGCTATATGATCATGCATTGCATTCCATTAGCATTTTCACAATATTTCGTGCATTTAGATGTGTGCTTGATTGTTGAAAATTGTGTGCTGGTAGGTTTGGATTGGGTTTCAACCTATAATGCAACTTATGTTTAGCACGTCACATGCTCATGCATATTTCATGCATATATACTCTTTCTTTTCCTTCTATTTGTTCTAGTTGTGATGTGATTCTTATCTCTCTCTCTCTCTCTCTCTTTCTATCTTAGACTGCGCTATGGCACCCAAACAGTGCAAATATAATCCAGCTCAAAACCCTCTTTATGGTTCTAGGTCTTCTTCTTCTAATCTTCCCCCTCTCCACATTTGGTTCTGTGATGAGAAGGCCCGCAAGAACTTCTCGGAGAACTTCTAGCAACCTGGCATTCATTCAGAATGCTAAGTCATTCTGTCGAAATTTTTTAACACTTCTCTCCCCACCGTCATTCGAACTCGGGGTTGGGCTTCTCTTTATGAGAGTCCTTTGAGATGTTCCGCCATGATTATACAGGAGTTTTACTCCAATATACACAGAGTCGATACCTTTGTGCCTCTGTTTGCTACGTTCATTCGAGGTACACGTATCGTAGTTACCCCGAATCTTATATCTGAGGTACTTCATATACTTGGGGTAGCGCATCCTGACTACCCTGGTTGTGATCGTCTCCGGACCGGGTCTAGAGACGAACTCATCTCTCACTTTTGTGAGACTCCTTCCATATAGGGTGGTAAGCTAACAACTCCATGCTCGAGTTTTGCAAAAGGTTTGAGGTTCCTTAATATGGTGATGACATTTGCTCTTACTCCATTGTCTCACTATAACTCCATCACTGAGCCTCGTTCTCGATTCCTTCTTGCTCTGATGGAGGACCTCTTTATAGATTTCCCTTCTTACTTCATCACATCGTTCATCGATATTTATCATGATATGGCTAAACATGATAAGCTTATCTTTCCTTCTTCTATCACTCATATCCTTCGACACTTTTCCATCGAGATTCATGATACCCCTTCTCTCATCCCTATCATGGGTGCCATTGATGCTAGTACTATTCGCTAGAGTGAGGCTCAACTTCGACTGAAGCAGACACGTGTGGTGACTCCCAATCTTGCAGCTTCTATTGGTCCATCTACCTAAACTCCTTCTTCCTTGTCCAGTGATGTTAAGCACTCAAAGGGGCAAACAAAGACATTATCAAACAAAAAGGGGTGTCATAGGAGGACAAATAGAGGTTTGGATTGGGTGTCCATAGCTCCATTAGACTAGAGTATGGACAGCACACGTGCCCTCAAGAAGAATTCCTAAAAGGGACTCATGCATGAACATGTAGGCAAGCATGCAAAGATACAAAGAAACAAAGAGAGCCAAACAGGGGCACAAAGCAGAGCAAGGCAAGCATCACATCCCATAAAGCAGAGAAATGGTATGCATCAAGCAAACCGATATCACGGAGATGTATTCTCACAAGTGGTTACATTCAAACAAGCCACAAGAGGGACGAATTCAACCGCACAAGCAAGTGGCCCAAAAGACCAACAAGCATAAGCCCACGAAGGGCACAAACCATGGGAAGAACCTAGATCTAGCCAAACAAACATGGATGTAAAGCATAAAAGCAAGCATACACATGCATAAAAGAAATTATCCAAACCCTTTGATGTAGGCCTAGGTGTATAGATGTAGGCCTAGACCACAAGATCTAGATCTACATCCTACCTAAGGGCCAAAACATAAGAAAAAGGTATAGCAAGAGACAAAAGTCTATAAAAGTACCATGCATAGCATCCAACACGTAGATCTAGACATATAGACATGGCAAGGAGCACATATACATATAGATAAAGGCATAAACATGGCAAGAAGCACATAAACATGTAGATCTAAGTATAAACATGGCAAGGAATACATAAACATGTAGATCTAAGCACAAATAAGGTATAAATTATGGAAACATATAGATCTAAGAACAAACATGGGAAAAACCATGGAAACTTGTAGATCTAAGCACAAACATGGCAAAAAACACCTAAACATGTAGATCTAAGCACAAACAAGGGATTTAGGCATATCCTAGCCCAAGAAGGCTAGGCCAACAACATCAAAGCAATAAAACATGTTAGAAAGTGTTAGGACATATGTGGAACTTGTTAGAGACATATGTTATGTAAATTGGCTAATCCTTTGAAAAAACTCAGTTTACTTGTAATTGGGTAGATCTAGGATGGGTTTAGTACTTCAAGGAACAAGAGTTCAAGTTTAGTATTGAAGCCATGCAAATCTGTTCAAAAAACAAGTGAAGAAGTGATGTTCATTAAAGCTCGATAGATAGCTCGACAAATCACATCTATTAAGGTTTAATGCTGATAGTCGACAGCAGCTCGACAGAAGCTGTATCTGTCGAGAACTACGAAATTTGGATCTCCAGATCAGATTTCATGCATATCCAAGTGTATTTGTGTAGGGTTTCTTTTCTCACAACCCTAGACATATATAAGGATTATTTTAAGGGCCATTACACTTGATGCAAAGTGATGTAAAGGTTGTTGCAATTGTTGTTACACACATATTATGACCAGAGACAATTTGCCTTAGTTCATCATATTCTTTGGAGAAGCTTCTACGTCTTTGCCCCAAGGGTTTTGTAACCAATGAGCTTCTTGATCTTCATCACTAGATGAACTGAAGAACTTTGTGTTAGGATGTGGCCCTTAAATCCTATTGTATGATGCTATGTATGACATTATGTTGTGATTAACAAAGTTGTTTTATTATTATCAAAAATAATAGTAACATGAATAGTGGGACATTATCATATAGTCCATGAGATGCATAGTATGTGATTTATGTGATTTAGTCACAGAAGATATAAATCACAAGTTCTTTGTAAACTCAGAATTTTAGTTTGCAGTCAATGATGAAATTGGGCAAATCACCTGCAAAGACTGTAACATATCAACTAAGATGATTTGTCTTGATCATGGAAATTGAGATTTCCAGTTGGTATGTTGCTATATTTTAAGAGTTAAAACATATTGAACTGAACCGCTGTGAGATTTATTATTCTCCTAACGACTGTCAAATGAATAATAAACTCACAACTTCTATTTACATGAACTCTTTAACCTGAGAGGATAATGGACCTGATCATGAAGTGTAGGTTGCTTTGATATATCAGCAGTGAGGTCTAAAGTCATGATCAAAATCTTAGTATGTTGGGCAACCACATTTAGTGTTGATAGAACATATATTCTCAAGTTGGAATTCATAGTCTCTTAACGGAGATACAAAATATTCCCTTGAGATAACTTAGGCGTAAATATATCAACATAAATATTTATGTTGATATATATATATATATATCAACTAAGTTTGGTTATTCAGAGTGTTCGGCGGAACCACTTTAGTAAGGAGTTACTAATGTATATATTTATGGAGTTGGATTTCATAAATATATGATGAATAACTTAAAGGATTAAACCGGGTACTCAAGGAATTAAGATGTAGTAATCTTCGAAGTGGCAGTCTATATTCATGACTTTGTATTACTACGAATATTTTATGAAGGTGTTGCATGTACAATAAAGTCTTGGGATATAATTTATAAATAAGCTTATAGTGCAACTATATTTATATAGTGGTATTAAATATAGTTAATGGTAACTTTGGACTTGTCAAGAGTTGACAGAAAAGCCCAAGGCCCATTGGAGCTAGTGTCTTATTGGTCTCTTTTGGTCCCACTCCAAGCCACACATTAAAGCCCAATTGGAAAGGCCGAAAAGGCCAGCCCAATTAGATAATCAGTTAGATACAAAGGCAGAAATATACAAAATTTTTATAAAAGGAACAACACTCTTGTGAAATGGTGTATGTGTGAGTGTAAACCACTCTCTCTAATTTACCCTAGGAAAACTGATTGAGAGACCACACTTCTTGGGCGTTAGTGGAATTGGAGTGAAGATTAAAAGTGCTCCCAAGTGCTTTTGATCTTTGTTTTTGAAATTCACCGCACCAAGGTACACTCTCTCGTTCTTAAATTCTGAAACTTACATAATGCATGGTATCAATTGCGAATGAAGTAAATCCGTTATTTTTCCGCTACGTATGTTTTGTATGCGATACAAACATGCTTTTATCCTACACTTTGCAGCCAACATCTTCCTCAAGTTGGTGTGTTAGTCACATACTGGGATTCGTACAAAGGAGTAAGTTATATACTGGGATCCGTGCATCATTGGTTAGTCACGTACTAGGAGCCGTGCATTAAAAGGAGAAATTGTCACTACATCATAAGTCTAGTTGGGGATGGGGTAAGGGTTCAACTATAGGTTGGTATTAGTTACTAGGATTCCTTTTACTTGTAACTGCTTGTTTTGATAATAGTAGATTCTCAGGAGTGGTGACCTTAAATTCACCCGGTGGGGTTTTGCCTCAGCAATTTTCCCCATTCGTAAACAAATCACCTGTGTCAAATTTATTTTCCGATGCATTTAACTTAGTTGGTGATTTTTTTGTGCTGCCACACTTATTGCATGTAATTGAATATAATTAATTAACTTGGTTCATTAATTGATTAATTTACCAAGGGGTCAATATATTCTTGGCCTAACAGAAAGCAAGTACACAAGCTAGGAAAACTATAAAACATACAAGGAAGCAAAATAGAGCAATAAACATGCTAGGAAATTAAATGAGCTTAGAATGTAGCTAAAAGGCTATATCTACACCCCTAAACCTCAAATCCAAGGTACAAGGACCAAGGAGAGGAAGACGAGAGCAAGAACACCACCTCTTGATGTGTAGAAAAATGGAAGATCAAAGGTTTTTAGGTGTTTTTAGGAGAGAAATGTAGAGAAAAAAGGGAGAAAACTACCCAGAAAAGATGCCCTAAGACCCCAAAATTCATCCCCATCAAAATTTAATCTAGAAAAGGACATTTTGGGCATTTTATAGGTAAAATAGTGCTCGGCGCACCTTTAAGGACTGTCGGGCTATTGTCAGCAATTTCGTCCTTTTCTATTGGTTCTATTTTCAATCACATATTTGAAGGCCTTCTTGGACTTCGATTGAGCTGATCTTGGTGTCCGTGGAACGTTCTAGATGTCTACTGTCCAAAACATGAAAGTAATTGAGTATCTAAACATCCAACCAAGCATGTTCTTACTTATCATCAAAGGCATATTCCCCCACAAATGCATGTTCATATGAATGCATGACTTACCTCACTAATCTCATTCCACCACAACACCCATTCATCAATGCATGGCCGTATCGTATGCATGTTCATGGCATCTCAAAGAAACAGAAGAAAAGAAACCCTAATCTAATATGTGAAGGACAAATAACAAACAAAAATGAAAGGAAGAGACTTATAGGCATGAAAATAGGGGAAAATAGAAGCATATGCTGTAAATAGAATAAAGAAATAGAAGCAAAAAAGTTGGATTAGGGTTTAGTATGTGTGCTCATACATAGGGCCTTCATACGTAGCCCAGTTATATGTGTATGCATACTTCGAGTATGCGTGCGCCTACAGAAAGCATGCGTACGCATATATGCCCTAAACCTAGCCTAAAAAATAAGAACAAAACAAAGCAAAAACTAAAAACTAACAACATAACACGCTTAAAAAAAAAGTAAATAAAAAAGAAAACTTAAACTAAATGAACATGTTATAACATAACTAAACAAGAAAAACAAGGAAAATAGAAAGATTAAAGCAAGAAAAGAAAGGAAAAAAACTTAGAATATATACCTTAAAACACAAAACTCCTTAGCTTGATTTTAACCGTTTCCCTCAGTCAAATCTAATCATAATCAAACAAGGAAGTGATTAGTAATCTTAAAACTCCAAGATCAAGGCCAAAAAATGACTCAACTATAAAAATATTAACTTGAGGATGTTTTGTGAAAAACTCCCTCTTTGATTCACTATTTCTGGTAAATTTGATGTTTTCCCTTAGGATTTTCTTTGTGTTTTGAAAATGTACCATGTCTGGCCTTTTATAGTTCAAAAAGGGGTGTTTGGAATAGCTCCCAGATGATTTGGAATTCGCTCCAAAACCCAAAATTTAATGCAGAAAACTTGCCTTTCATAGTATTTGGAACCCTAAACATGCGTATGTATGCCCGTGTATGCATACGCATGCCCTAGAGATTCCGTGGTCTTTATTTTCCAAAAGTAGCTTGGTTTATTCAAAAAAAGAGTTGTATTTTCCAAATTTTTTTTTCAAGTCAATTTCAATCTAATTGGGCCTTAAACCAACCTTGGGTTTTATAATTTCAACATCATTAGGGGATCGAGGCCCGAGTCATAAGGGTTACAAAATGCAGTGTCTAGACATGCTTAAAAACATGCACACACATACTCAAATCTGACTACACTGATGCTCCAAATTATAACGGTCATAACTCCTTCAATATAAATCCAAATTAGGCAAAATTTATGTTTAAATTCCCAAGATTTCTAATTTCTAATGAAATAAAGCTCACTCAAAATGTCTTTGTGGACCAAAAGTTATAGTCAAAACAATGAACAAAGGTCATTTTTTTTAGCATCGTTTTCAAAGTGATTTGAGCACTTTTAAGTTATGATTACTTCCAAAATATCAAAATAACTTCAATTACTTATTGTAGAAATATGAAGCTCATAATTGGGACCGGGGACTAAAGTTTATTAACTAGGTACAAAATGAGGTGTCTACACCTACCCCTCCTCCTTAAACAGTATAAAAAGGCCTCACCCTTTTCCAAAACACACTGAATCTACTCCAAAAAAGTGATTCAAGAGAAGCTTTTTACTTGAAAAAACATCATAAAACTAAAGGTTCTTCACTAGGACCTATTTCAGTCTAAAGTCTTCTAGTTAAACTTACTAACCCTCTGGGTATTTTGTTTTATAGATTGACTGAAGGGAACAGTCAAAAATCAAACTTTAAGAGCTCTTGTGTTTGAGGTAAGGGACTAACCCAATCTCTTTCATTTTGTTGTTTTGATTATTGTTTTATTGCTTTAATCATCTTCTGTATAGATTAGGTTTACTGCTTTGAAAATTAGAAGCATGCTAGGTTTAGAATAGATGTAGTTCTTGTGTGTTAGCTACTGGGCATTTCTAGGTAAGGATACATATGCATCTCCATGAACATGCGCACACATGCTTCTACATTCGAATGCATGATCAGCCTAGAAACCCAGAATTGTCTGTTTTCATTCCCTTTCGGTTTGTTTGGTTTTAATGCATGTTTTAGGTCATGCTTTGGTCAATTTAGGCATGATTAGGTCTAGGGTTAGTAGTATAACACGATTCACATGCTTTGGGTGTTAGATTAAATATTAGGATTTATGTGCAAGATGAACAATATGAACATGCATAATCACATGACCATGCATTGATGCATTGGTGTTGTGGTAAAGATGCAGTGAGGTAAGTAAGGTAAGTCGTGCATAATTACATGAACATGCATTTGAATTGGATGGTGAATATTACTGATTATGATGAGCATGGGGTGCTTGGTTGATGCTATGTGTATGTGATATGCTTACTATCATTGGGGATATGATGATATGCTTGTTGCTTTGAATACTTCTTTGATGATGATTGGAGATGTGTGCTTGTACTATGCCTATTTGTATACTAGGATGTGATGAGATGCATCTGATTAGGTGAATGATGAATCTACAATGTATGTTATGCCATGGTTGAATGAATGGTAGGTTATATGCTAGATGTTTATGTACAGTAGGCTTGACGTGTGTGTGTGTGTGTGTGTGTGTGTGTGTGTGTGTGTGTGTGTGTGTGTGTGTGTAGGATAACTTATTAGATGACCCTTAATGGAATTAGGGTGTGGAACACAATGAATGGAGATCGACCCACAAGTCGGGTGGGTTTGTGTGCCTAAAACTTTCCCGTCCCTATACCTAAACTCTAGACATGTGCTCTAGTAAAGATCAGTCCTTCACATAAGGGTGCTATATATATGGTTCCAACCCTTTAATGGAATTAAGATATGAAACACAATGAATGAAGGTCGACCCGTGCGTCGGTTGGGTTTATGTGCCTAGAATCTTCCCATCCCCATACCTAAACTACAGACATATGCTCTGGTAATGATCAGTCCTTCACATAAGGGTGCTATATATATGGTTCCTAGGCCTACTCTCTAATCTAGGTGGTGACTCCATTTTCACCCTCCACCTAGTCCACTCAACCAAGACGTACTCCCCAAAAATAAAAAGCAATGAGAACGTCCCAGTCACTTACACCCACATCCCTTCAAGAGTGGATTTATTTTACCTTCACCCCCAAGGTTAGGATTCCCATTATAAAATTAAGACCCTAGGAGAGCCCTTATAGAGTGAGCTTTTCACCATGGTTACAAAGAGGGCATCGAATTTTATGCACATATCATTCTTGGCATTGAACATGTACATAAAAATGCTCAGAGACCTTTAGAGTACCTCAGAAGAACCACTCATAACATATATATGATTGAGACAGGGGCAATAGCCACCTAGAATACATAAAAGATTGAGATAGAGGTAAGATCCACCCAGAACACAAATATGATTGAGACAAAGGCAAAAGCCACTTTCAATGCCTTGCGACTGCTCAACCACTCATCGCAGTGACACTTGCATGCTTATGTGAAGGAGGTGTGTCGTATCTTGGGTGTGTAGCTAGAATATGAGTTGATTTTAAGGATATTACCAAGGGTAAGTGAAGTCACCACCAATCATTGGGTTTTTTCTAAGGTGTGATTGGTCACCTGACTCTATTTGATTTTATTACTAATCCTAGTTAAGAAAAATGTCATTTTTCCTAATCTAATGTGGATGGGTAAAAAAATCTTGAGTCTTAAGTTCAGAAGTCTAGTTGCATATGGGGAATGTGTTAGGCACCCCATAACACTTGTCTGTAGACAGTCCTTTGTTTTGGTAGAATCATAATTTCTAGACATTGGCAATTGAAAACAAGCTATTGGCATTAGCTTTCAGGGCATTAAATGTGTTAGGCTTTGAGGTTTGGTTTCGAAATGGGTGTGGTCTCGATCGATGCTTTCCAAGTGTGATTGAAGTCCTTGCCAAATTTCCACGACAAAAATTCGATAGCATTTCACCTTATTTTCGTGGCGGAAATCCGGCAACACTTGGCCTCAAATGCATTGTAGCACGCCAAATGCTATTCTCACCATGCTTTTGATGTGAGAATACGGTAATGGGGATGCCCTATTTTCACGGCAAAAATCCAGCAGAGTTTCGCGTTTGGTGCACTGTAGCGCACTAGCAGGGTTTCACATCTGTGTATATGGCGTGTATCGACATGCTCACATTGTGATGAGCCGAAGCCCTTCAAAGTGTTAAACATGTTGATAGGTGTCGCATACATAGGGAAACCAATGTCACTTGGTGACACGGATCAAAACAATCATACCACGATGATTGTGCACACAATATAACATGAGTATGCACCTACGGCAATCGTCTTGAGCGCATACCCATACTACAAGGTCAAGAGCTCTCATGACTAGAGAGGGTCACTCACGTAGCCACAAGAGTCCATCATATAGAGTGCATGGTCACCCACACACATGTAGGCATATATATATCCATATATCATGCACAATGCTATCATACAGAGTGACAAAGTAAATTAGACATTGCCAATGTTCCAAGGGTATGGCCCAGCAAGGTACAGGAAATGTAGAACAGACATTGCCATACCTAGGGAACGTGGCCCAAGCAAGAAGCCGGAAAAGTAAAGGGGGGTACATGGAGGGGGGCCCTAATACATGCTCTAGAGAAGAGGCTTAGAAAGAAAGAAAGAAAAAGAAGACCACTCTAGAGGGGCTAGGCCCCCTAATCTACAGAACATTTCCCTTTGTGGGCTTGCACCATCTTGCTTGAATCCTTACCCTTTTCGCTTACGCCTAGGAGGTTGCACCCTTACTCCAAGTGTGCTCACTCCATGCATGTACATGCAAAGACAAAAGAAACAAGCTAGCAGACAAGCAAAGAAACAATATGAAAGAGAAGCATGATAAAGACAAGCTAAGAAAAGATGCCAAATGGGGAAAAACAAGCATGTGAAACACACAAAAAGGCAAATGAAGCATATCATCAAACAAAAGGGGCTGTCCTAGGAGGACAAATGAAAGTTTGGATCGAGTGTCCATGGTTCCATTAGATTGGAGTATGGATGACACATAAACACATGCATGAGCATGAAGGCAAGTATGCAAAAGATGCTAAGAAGAAAAGAAACCTAAAAGGGTGGCACAAAGCAAGCAAGGCAAGCATATCAACATCGCACGGAGTGGAGAAAGGTTCATATCAAACACACCAAGACCATGAGGGTGTATCTCACAAATGGCCCCACCCAAACGAGCCTAAGGAGGGACGAATGTGACCACACAAGCATAAACCCATGGAGGGCACAAATCATGGCAACACCTTGATCTAGAGAGGCTAACATGGAGATAAAGCATAGAAGCAAGCAAGCGGACATAGGCATGCAAAATGAAATGATCCAAACCCTTTAATATAGGCCTAGCTGTGCAAATCTATGCCTAGGCCACAGGATCTAGATCTACACCCCACTGGAAGGGCCAAAAAGCAAGAAAGAGAGATATCAAGGGACAAAGGGCTAGAGTAGCACATGGCATAGCAACCAACATAGATCTAAGCACACAAGCATGGCATAAAGCACATAAACACATAGATCTAAGCATAGGGACATCGATCTAAACATTAACATGTAGATCTAAGCAAAAACATGGCAAATAATGCATAGGCATGTAGATCTAAGCATAAACATGGCAAGGAGCCCAAAAGCATGTGGATTTAAGTACAAACATAAAAATTTAAACATATCCTAGCCCAAGAAGGCTAGGTCAACAACATCAAAGCGATAAATCATGGAAAAAGGCAAGGAAACATGCTAGAGAAACCATAAAACATGCTAGGAAGTAAATAAAGGAAGAACATGCTAGGAAAAGAAATGAGTGTCTACACCCCTAAACCTCAAATCCAAGTTATATAACCAAGGAGAGAAAGATTGAGAGTAAGAACACTACCTTTTGATTGTTGAGAGAGAGGAGGAATCAATGGTTTTTTTTTTTTTTTTGGTGTTTTTGGGAGAGAAATGTAGAAAAGAGAGAGAGAGAGAGAGAGAGAGAGAGAGAGAGAGAGAGAGAAAACTGCCTAGAAATTGCTCCAGGACTGCCCAAAAATGTTCCCACTTTAGATCTTGCCTGGAAAAGGATGTTTTGGCCACTTTATAAGATAAAAAGTATCTGGCTGCCCTACAAGAGGACTTTTTGAAGGCCTTCCCAAACTTGAATTAAGCTAATCTTGGTGTCCCTCAAAAGCTCTAGATGTCTAGTTTCTGAAAAGCTAAAGAACTTGAAAATCCAACGATTGGATCAAACGTTATGGCCTAGGGAAGCAAGCTAATGCGTCCAGCACGGTTTTTAGGATATCTCAACTGTTTTGACTCTGATTTCCACCCATGAATAGTCGTTAGAAAGGGAATTTGATAATCTTTGCAATGGTACTAGTCCTAACCCGTTCTAATGATCAGATCTAAATTAAGCTTTCTAGTGTCCTTAGGAGTCAACCTCTGGTCAAACTTGGTCAACCTCTGGTCAAGCTCGGGTTTGATGTAGAAACATGAAAAATGTCATTTTAGGATGATTTTAACCGACTTTGACTTTCGGTCAACCCAGGCTTAACCAAGGGCATTTTGGTCAATTTGACTTAAAAAGGCACTTTGAGTGTTCCAATGCCCGAACGGGTTACCCCGCATCAATCTAGATGTTTCTACGGCCCCTTGGACAAAAGATAATATTTTTAGAATTTTCAGGGTCTGGCACCCAAATTGAAGGTGGACAAAATACAGTCTACAACTGTTCCCTGCTTTATCTGACATCTCTAGTGCAACGAGAGGTGTCAGATAAAGAATGTGATTCCGCATTTTGTTGCCCCAAAATTACATGATGAAACTATGTTGTTCATGGATTGAGACCAGTTTTACCTGACAAGGCTGAGCTGCTGTAGTTGATCCCGAAAAATTTTCTCTGACTTGGTCCTCGGAATTGGGCATGAAACTCTGTTTTTTTTTTTTTTGGTTAAAGGTCAACCAGTTAATGTTGACTAGATCAATGCTGAACAACAGCCCTTGTAGGTGCACCAGGCAGCTTGTTCCGTACAAAGCCTTATAAATGGGCCCCAAAGCCTCATTTTGACCATTTCACTTGAATTTTTTCTAAAATATCGGTTCTAAAAAGTTCTCTAGAGCAAGTCACGGCTTAGCGGGTCCAACTTTCAGCTTCAGTCCATAGCTTCAGTCTCTAGTTCTACATCTAAGGTCAGTGTCTATTTTCTTTTTCTTTTTGTTTCCTACAAGTATTTTAGCAGCAAAGTAGGTAGGAAAGCATGCTAGTACTTATTTTATTTTTGGTATTTTTGCATATATGTTTTTTTTTTTAATCATTTATGCCATAATGATGTTGGAAAAATTGTCTGTTCACATGTTTAGGTAACATAGGAAAACTTGCATATGTTGGATGCTATGAAAACACATGGAACACAAACAAAATTAAAAGAAAAGCTAAGTAGATATGAGAAACTATGCATGATAAGGATGAAAATTTTTGAGAGGGTTGAAAATGTGAAAACAAGCAATTTTAAAATGAGAGTAGGATTAAACAAGCATGGCTAAATTAAATCTTGAAGGAGAGGTATCTTGGAAATTTTAACATTTTGAAATAAAAAGAGATAGGATTAAACGAGCATGGTCGAATTAAACCCTGCAAGAGGGGTAATTTGGAAATCTTGACATTTTGAGATAAAAAGAGATAGGATTCAATGAGCGTGGTCAAATTAAATCCTAAAGGAAAGGTATTTTGAAAATCTTGACATCTTGAAATAAAAGGAGATAGGATTAAACAAGCATGGATGGATTGAATCCTGAAGGAGAGGTATTTTGAAAACCTTGACATTTTGAAATAAAAGGAGATAGGATTAAACAAGCATGGCTAAATCAAACCCTATGTGAAATTGAATGAACATGGCCGAATTGAACCTCAAAAGGCAGGATTAAATGAGCATGGCCGAATCAAACCCTGTGAGAGATTGAACAAGCATAGCCGAATTGAACCTCAAAAGGATAGATAGGATCAAATGAGCATGGCCGAATCAAACCCTGTGTGAGATTAAATGAGCATGGCTAAATTGAACCTCGAAAGGATAAATAGGATTAAATGAGCATGGCCGAATCAAACCCTACGTGAGATTAAATGAACATGGCCGAATTGAACCTCAAAAGGCAGGATTAAATGAGCATGGTCGAATCAAACCCTGTGAGAGATTGAACAAGCATAGCCGAATTGAACCTCAAAAGGATAGATAGGATCAAATGAGCATGGCCGAATCAAACCCTGTGTGAGATTAAATGAGCATGGCTGAA